>NC_079914.1:11812831-12114081 GCF_024868665.1 Triplophysa rosa
TGGCCCCTGGACGGGACGAGGAGATCCTGAGTGGTCTGCCCCCGGCGGTGGTAGCTACCATTTCTCAGGCTAGGGCACCTGCCACTAGGCGACTGTACGCCTACAAGTGGCGCCTCTTCTCGACCTGGTGTGCTTCTCGAGGAGAAGACCCACGGAGTTGTGCGATCGGGTCCGTGCTGTCCTTCCTACAAGAGAGACTAGAGACTAACCTCTCCTCCTCCACACTGAAAGTGTATGTAGCCGCCATTGCTGCTCATCACGACTCAGTTGCTGGGAAGTCTCTGGGGCAGCACAACCTGGTCATTAGATTCCTGAGGGGTGCGAGGAGGCGTAACCCGCCTCGTCCGCCCTCCATACCCTCTTGGGACCTGGATGTAGCCCTGTCAGGTCTCACCAGGCCCCCCTTCGAGCCCCTAGGAGATACCTCTCTTCCTCATCTTACGATGAAGACGGTTCTCCTTCTGGCGCTCGCATCCATCAAGAGGGTAGGGGATCTACAGGCTTTCTCCATGTCCCCTGACTGCCTGGAATTCGGACCCAGGGATTCTCACGTTATCCTGAGACCTCGGCCCGGCTACGTGCCCAAGGTTCCCACCACTCCCTTCCGGGACCAGGTGGTGAACTTACAGGCGCTCCCCACTGGGGAGGAAGACCCAACCCCGTCCGTGTTGTGTCCAGTACGCGCGCTGCGCATCTACTTGCACCGCACACAGAGTTTCAGGAGCTCGGATCAGCTCTTTGTCTGTTTCGGAGGTCAGCAACAAGGGAGAGCTGTCTCCAAGCAGAGGTTGGCCCACTGCATTGTGGACGCTGTCAAGTAGTGTTGTTTTTGGCGGCCTGTTTTAATTTTAGTTTTAGTCTAGTCTTTGTGTCAAGCTGTCATTTTAGTTTTTATTAGTTTTAGTCACGTTCATACTCTTTTTAGTCTAGTCAAGTTTCAGTCGACTAAAAGTCTGAGCATTTTAGTCTTATTTTAGTCAGAATTATCCATGACTATTTTCGTCTAGTTTTAGTCGACGAAAACTGATGACATTTTAGTCTAGTTTTAGTCAATGAAAATTTTATTTTAGTAATGCAATTCTATTTAACCCAGTCAATATAGTATAAGTACCTAGTAGTATAGACGAAACCAAAATTTTATTTTAGCCAAACCCATTTCAAACAAGGTTATCTTGTTGTATTATTGTTACCTTATAGACTCAAGAATACATCCATTCCAGACAAGGAAGACACTCTGATTTGAATTTTCGGCCATCGGTAGGGGTGGGAATCTCTAGGCACGACACGATGTGAGTGATTCGATTATGATTCAGAGGGCTGCCATGCGATGATAAAACGATTCTCGATGCATCTTTTTCCTATGCAAATTTTCTTTTTCTTGCTGTGTGACTATTAAAATCAAAGTATTTGTCATAACTCAGACCGATTTTACTTCCAATATCCTTTATTAATAAAACAAATGGAAGTGATTTCGCAAGTCAACTGGAAGGTTACATTTGCCAGCATTGCAAAGAAAAAGAGTGACTGCCCTCAGTGCCCTGTAGTAGCATACAGAATGAAATAAATTAATGCAGTCTTTTTTTGCACATAGCACTGGAGCTAGAGAGGTTTAAAGTTATTATAGTTCACTAAAGTATTTTTTGTCTGAGTGTTCAATTTAACGGGACTTTTATTTTGACGGGTCTTTGGGAAGACGCTTGAGTTTGTGTTTGCCGATACCTTCACTCAAACAGTAAACGCTCGTAAAATAAACTCTCAGAGCAACTCTGGAGATGAAGTTCATTTGTTCACATCCTCATACAGTGCAGCACAGATAAATCCTCGACCATCACTCGTGTTGTATGTTAAACTGTGCACATAATTCACCCAGACACGCAGAACAGCCAGATGACATTTATATAACAGGATTCCGCTCCGCATCTAGGTTAAAGCATCAGACGAAATAACGTTATAACATTTCGTCTCGTCTCATTTTGGTCAACGAAAATGAAGAGACATTTTAGCATAGTTTTTATTTTGTAAACCACATTTAGTCTCGTTTTTATTCGTCAACAATATTGCATTATACATTTAATTATAGTCATCGTCACATGACCAGCATTTACGTTGCGTCTCGTCTCGTTTTCGTCACGTGATAAAGGTTCCAGCAACAGGGGAGAGCTGTCTCCAAGCAGAGGTTGGCCCACTGGATTGTGGACGCTGTCAAGGCAGCCTACCAATCCCTTAATATCCCGTGCCCCCTAGGAGTAAGGGCCCACTCCACCCAGGGTGTTGCCTCCTCTTGGGCTTTGGCACGGGGGGCTTCTCTCGCAGACATTTGTAGAGCTGCGGGTTGGGCTACACCCAACATCTTCGCGAGGTTTTACAACCTCCGCGTAGAGCCGGTGTCAGCCCGTGTCCTGCATGACCACATGTAGGACCGGCAACTGGTAGGGTGTATGCCTGTTCGGTTCTTTTCCTCCTCTCTCGAGTGGGTCAGTATACCGATTCAGCCTCCATTCTTTCCCCACTGGGCGAAGAACAGGCACTCCATCCATCACTAAGCAAGCACCCCCTGGGGCGGGCTGGGCAGAGCAGCCCTGCCCCTTAGGCCGGGTTCACCTGAGTTATTCGCTGCATAGCACTAACCGGACCTAGTGCTACCAGACGTTGCAACTCCCCAGCAGGGCGGTTCCGTCTGATGTATCCTCATGCTGGTTCCCACCTTGGTAACCCATGACCTCCCCGGGTGGACCTCCACCTAGCGGTGTTTCTTCAGCCGCACTTCTTCCCATGAGTTCTTCCCTATCGGTGAGACCATGTTGGTATCTCCACTATTCTCCTCCCTGCAGTAGGAAGTGGTCTCTGTAGCGCATCCCCCACTTGAGGAAGTAGCGCTTACCCAGTGCCTTACGGTTCCGGGCGGCTTCTCGCTGTTAGAGAAACAAGGCCGCCGCCTGTGAGGCCGAAGGTAGGGGCCTTCCCATCTTTCAAGAAAGCTCTGGGACCCCCTACCTACCCACTGGTAGGTTACAATTTCGCGGTAGCGTTCACGGCTGACACGCCCAGGCCTGTCACCATCGCTACGTTGAGATTGTGACAGGGCACCGTGTTATGGCGTTTTCCATTGGAACCCCATCTGTCGGTTCGACACAACGTCGAGAGACCGACAGAAAGGGAACGTCTTGGTTACGTTTGTAACCTCGGTTCCCTGATGGAGGGAACGAGACGTTGTGTCCTCTTGCCACAACACGTGCTGTCCACTGCAGCAGTCGTGAGAGGTCTCAGGCTCCTCAGAACTAAGGTGAATGAATGAGGCACGCCATCTCCCTTTTATACCCGGATGTCCGGGGCGGAGTCCGGCATGCAAATTTCATTTGCCAATTTTCATTGGCCTTTTCTAAGCAGTCGGAAACGATTGGTTCTCAGGGACGAACCCCATCTGTCGGTTCGACACAACGTCTCGTTCCCTCCATCAGGGAACCGAGGTCACAAACGTAACCGAGACGTCTTTCAGTGATTCATAAAACACTTTTTGCAAAACACAACACACAATTCTCTATGTAACACACAAAAATCTTACAGGAAGTATATTGATTTCCTTTTTCAAACACAACCAATCAAAATGCCACACTAATTCTTCAGTGCCNTCACACTAACTCCTCACATGTGCAAACACACATTGCTTTACTTAACACCAACCAATCATGACTTTAGAAGAGGCCTATAAATAGGTCAAGGGTCAAGTTATAGGTTTTGAACAATGGATGCAAACAATGTAGACAGAGTAAGGGGAGTTGAAGGGAGAGCCAGAGGACGAGGCAGAGGTGGAATTAGAGGAGGACGAGTCGGAAGAAGAGGAGGAAGACGAGGAACAAGAAGTGTGGTCTTGAATGAGATCAGGGCTACAGTCATTGATCATGTGATAAACCACGGTTTACTGTAACAACAAGAGAGGCTGTACCGAGAGTCCAGCCCAATTTGAGTCGATTTACAGTGGCAGGTATAATTCGAACCTTTAGAAATGAGAACAGGTATGTTACAATCTACTGGTATGTACACATGATCTAATGTACACAAACAGTAGACTATAATACATATACAGTGTTTTACAGTAGTACCCTTGCAATCATTTACTACGGTGCACTGCATTGGTCACAGTCTGGTGAGGTATCACACTGTACAACAGTACAGCCGACTGTAAGAAGACATTCTGACCATATTGTAAGTAGTATATTATATTACAGTTTATGGCACACACTCGCACTGTTCCCGAATCTTCTACAGAGTGGAAAGGCGAAGGTTTCATGGTGGGCGAGGTCACATGTTCACTGAAGAGCAAGAATTATTGGTTTTGGCTAATAATGCTATTAGAATTTGTGAAATATACACAACCATATCCTTAATGATGCCACAGTTTTAGCAAACATAAATGCTGTGAGTCCCTCAACAATACATTGTGTCCTCCAGAATTTTTTTCCCGTACCGTGTACAGTAATACTGTATTCACAACCAGCAAAAACATAAATAAACACAAGAAATAAAAAGTTTGGCTTCAATCTTGCTTTTGTTTTTACAGTGAATTTTAAACATCTCTCTGCCAATTTCTTTCAATCTTGTACAGAAATGTACAGAGGAGCTCATGAAAGAACAGCTTTAGGTTTTGAATAACTGTGTGTACATGATATATCCCAAAATATAACATTATGGTAAAAGTGTTTGCAACAGAAGACAAATGTTTGCTTTTGAAATGTGTTTGTGATATTTTTAATATAGTGCTTCATTTTGCAAGAGATGTGAGGCATTCTTGGATTTGTGTGTAAAGTTTTGAAAAAAGGCGGCAACTTTTTGAAAATGTGTGTAAGCAGTTGAAAAAAACTGTAACATGCAAGGTAAATGACTGCCGGCAACTTTAAATTAAATGAAAGTGGTATATTAATGTGTCATTGGAAAAAGAATATGCTTCATCGAGACCACAAGAAATGTTGTTTGAAAAAAAATAACTTCCTGTGTGTCGTGCAAAACGCTGCTTAGCGATCTTCAGATGTTGTTGCATTTCCACAGCAGCAATTGATTATATACGGCAAGACAACACATCACAACAGGCACTGTGCTTTACTGTCGTTGTTGCTTTTAAATGTCTGCTAAATGAGTAAACTAAAGTGATTTTCTTTTCATGTCTTATACCCTAGGTAAACCTGTGTTGTGGTATATAAAGAATTGATTATTTATTCATTCAACTAACATTAATTCCAATTATCTTTTGTATTGGAGGGTGTATCTGACCACCAGTGAAGTAGCTATCTTGTGGACGAGACTACAGACGTTTTGAGCCAAAATAATCGTCATACTGTCCTCTGAAGATGTCTGCACTAGCAAATCTAAAGACAGATTATGTCACAGTTCTGAGACGCTCTCCTGTTTTCGGCTCTTTTCCGTTAAGTCTAATGTTAATTGGAGTGGAGGACTGGATTGAACTGAACATTTCGTGCCCATGCAATGATCATCTCAATAAATATCTAACAGCATCCATGTTCGTTGGACCTCCTCTGTTTATATTTGTGTTAATGTTCATCATGTTAAGACCCTTTAAAAATAAATTCTATCCACAAGCAGAGGAGATCGAAGATGATCAGCAGAATTGCTGGGAAGCCTTGGGACATTGTCTGATTCCTCCAATGGTGTGGATCATCATCATGTTTTTTGATGGTGACTATCTGGCTTGTTGCTTGACATCGTGGGAAGGAAAGTATATTTTTGATGAAGAATTAAACAGAATGTGGTGTAGACCTATTGAACTGGCCAATGCTGGAAACCAGAGCGATCGACAACACGAGTTTCAGGGGTACATCACCATATCAAAGGTAAATGAAATGCCACATATTACATCCTCTGTCCAAATTTCTGAACTGTTAGGTTAATTTGTGTTTTCATGCTTTTAAAATGATTTGTGTTATATTTTTGTCCTAGACTTGTGGTTATGGAGTGCTTGGTCTCTTCTGTGTTCTTATCTTTTTCATCTTGGGTCTTTATGACTGCTGTATAAGTGGAAAATGTTCCAGCTGCAGTCAATACTTTTCCTGCTTAAAAGAATGTTCATGTGACTGCTTAAAAAAAAATGCTTGTTGTGGGGAGCAGCAAGATTCACTTCAGCCAAACAATCCTGACCCCAGCACGTCCCCCAACACTGCAAATGAAGATGAAGTTAACATGGATTAAAGTGTACAAATATTTAAATCTTGTTGCTTTCATTTTTAAATTGAAAAAAACATTTAAAGTCTTCTTTGTTCTTTGTTTCTTAAACATTTCCATTCATTTCATGCCTTGACTGAAACCAGGTATTTTTGTTATTTTGTTGTTGTCAAAGACATTACATTTTTATATTAGGTAGAACAACACTTTTGTAATGTAAGACAAAGTACAATTGTGCCACAATTTTTCTGTGCTGTTGGACATTTAATTATATTCCATGCGCCTGACAATATGCAATAAAGAATAAAAACTGCAAATAAAACAAACGCATGTGAAAGTCATTTGTAGCACTTATAGATTTTCAGTTAGATTCAGACCTAGTTTCATTCTAGATTCAGAAGAAAAAAGTTTTAACCAATCATGTAAATCCTTATCTTGCTGTTTTGCCTTTGGAATGACCACTTGGTAAGGAAAATTGTGAAATATACTGTTTGGAACATACCTCAAATGTTTTATTGCATGCGATTTAACACAAAATCTTTGCTATCTTGATCATGTTTTATTTAGACCGCTCAATCCAACTGTTAATGCAAAATCACCCTTTTAGATCTATACTGGATAAGATTTCCATTTGAATTGAACGGTTGCCGTTTGAGAGCCTGAATTAATACATTTATTTTATTGATTCATAATTAACTATAACTAATTTGTGTCCATAGACACGAATTCCCCATTTTTTTGTACCAGTCAGCACGACTTTTTTCGTGCACAAAAAAGCTGATAAGAGGAAGTCATACATATTTCACAAGATGGCAAGCCAACCCTTACCCCACTCAAACCCTAAAATCACAGACGCAAAGGCTAATTTTGCTAAAACAAACACTTTTTACCAGGTGGCGAAGCAATGATAAAGGTCCACCCTAACCCTGCCCCTAAATCTGACGTCACAAGGGGCGAAGTGAAATCATAGTAAAACGAACGAATGAGACCGCAAGAATTCACAAGAATGAGCCACCTCGTGAAATGGGTATGAATTACCATCAGATTGCATTGATATATATAGTATATGCAGGTGCCAAGTCCTGTTGGAAAATGAAATGTGCATCTCCATAAAGTTGGTCAGCAGCAGGAAGCATGAAGTGCTCTAAAACTTCCTGGTATACGGCTGCGTTGACCTTGGACCTCAGAAAACACAGTGGACCAACACCAGCAGATGACATGGCACCCCAAACCATCACTGACTGTGGAAACTTTACACTGGACCTCAAGCAACGTGGATTCTGTGCCTCTCCTCTCTTCCTCCAGACTCTGGGACCCTGATTTCCAAAGGAAATGCAAAATTTACTTTCATCAGAGAACATAACTTTGGACCACTCAGCAGCAGTCAAGTCCTTTTTGTCTTTAGCCCAGGCGAGACGCTTCTGATGCTTCCTGCTGCTGACCAACTTTATGGAGATGCAGATTTCATTTTCCAACAGGACTTGGTATCAACGACTCAGTTGCTGGGAAGTCTCTGGGGCAGCACAACCTGGTCATTAGATTCCTGAGGGGTGCGAGGAGGCGTAAACCGCCTCGTCCGCCCTCCATACCCTCTTGGGACCTGGATGTAGCCCTGTCAGGTCTCACCAGGCCCCCCTTCGAGCCCCTAGGAGATACCTCTCTTCCTCATCTTACGATGAAGACGGTTCTCCTTCTGGCGCTCGCTTCCATCAAGAGGGTAGGGGATCTACAGGCTTTCTCCATGTCCCCTGACTGCCTGGAATTCGGACCCAGGGATTCTCACGTTATCCTGAGACCTCGGCCCGGCTACGTGCCCAAGGTTCCCACCACTCCCTTCCGGGACCAGGTGGTGAACTTACAGGCGCTCCCCACTGGGGAGGAAGACCCAACCCCGTCCGTGTTGTGTCCAGTACGCGCGCTGCGCATCTACTTGCACCGCACACAGAGTTTCAGGAGCTCGGATCAGCTCTTTGTCTGTTTCGGAGGTCAGCAACAAGGGAGAGCTGTCTCCAAGCAGAGGTTGGCCCACTGCATTGTGGACGCTGTCAAGTAGTGTTGTTTTTGGCGGCCTGTTTTAATTTTAGTTTTAGTCTAGTCTTTGTGTCAAGCTGTCATTTTAGTTTTTATTAGTTTTAGTCACGTTCATACTCTTTTTAGTCTAGTCAAGTTTCAGTCGACTAAAAGTCTGAGCATTTTAGTCTTATTTTAGTCAGAATTATCCATGACTATTTTCGTCTAGTTTTAGTCGACGAAAACTGATGACATTTTAGTCTAGTTTTAGTCAATGAAAATTTTATTTTAGTAATGCAATTCTATTTAACCCAGTCAATATAGTATAAGTACCTAGTAGTATAGACGAAACCAAAATTTTATTTTAGCCAAACCCATTTCAAACAAGGTTATCTTGTTGTATTATTGTTACCTTATAGACTCAAGAATACATCCATTCCAGACAAGGAAGACACTCTGATTTGAATTTTCGGCCATCGGTAGGGGTGGGAATCTCTAGGCACGACACGATGTGAGTGATTCGATTATGATTCAGAGGGCTGCCATGCGATGATAAAACGATTCTCGATGCATCTTTTTCCTATGCAAATTTTCTTTTTCTTGCTGTGTGACTATTAAAATCAAAGTATTTGTCATAACTCAGACCGATTTTACTTCCAATATCCTTTATTAATAAAACAAATGGAAGTGATTTCGCAAGTCAACTGGAAGGTTACATTTGCCAGCATTGCAAAGAAAAAGAGTGACTGCCCTCAGTGCCCTGTAGTAGCATACAGAATGAAATAAATTAATGCAGTCTTTTTTTGCACATAGCACTGGAGCTAGAGAGGTTTAAAGTTATTATAGTTCACTAAAGTATTTTTTGTCTGAGTGTTCAATTTAACGGGACTTTTATTTTGACGGGTCTTTGGGAAGACGCTTGAGTTTTTGTGTTTGTGATACGCTTCACTCAAACAGTAAACGCTCGTAAAATAAACTCTCAGAGCAACTCTGGAGATGAAGTTCATTGTTCACTATCCTCATACAGTAGCAGCAGCAGATAAATCCTCGACCATCACTCGTGTTGTATGTTAAACTGTGCACATAATTCACCTCAGACACTGCAGAACAGCCAGATGACATTTATAATAACAGGATTCCGCTCCGCATCTAGGTTAAAGCACAGACGAAATAACGTTACCGTTGGTCAACGAAATGAAGAACTTAGCATAGTTTTTATTTTGTAAACCACATTTAGTCTCGTTTTTATTCGTCAACAATATTGCATTATACATTTAATTATAGTCATCGTCACATGACCAGCATTTACGTTGCGTCTCGTCTCGTTTTCGTCACGTGATAAAGGTTCGTTGACGACCATATTTCAGTCATAATTTTCGTTGACGAAAGCAACACTATCTGTCAAGGCAGCCTACAATCCTTAATATGTGCCCTAGGAGTAGGCACTCCACGGGTGTGTGCTCTTTGGGCTTTGGAGGGGGCTTCTGCTCGTAGGAGCCATTTGTAGAGCTGCGGGTTGGGCTAACATCTTCGCGAGGTTTACAATCCGGTGAGCGGTGTCAGCCGTGTCCGCATGACATCATGTAGGCGGCACTGGTAGGGTGTTGCGTGTTTGGTCTTTTCCTCCCTCGGGTCAGTATACGTTAGCTCCATTCTTTCCCCACTGGGCGAAGAACAGGCACTCCATCCATCACTAAGCAAGCACCCCCTGGGGCGGGCTGGGCAGAGCAGCCCTGCCTTAGGCCGGGTTCACCTGAGTTATTCGCTGCATAGCTCTAACCGGACCTAGTGCTACCAGACGTTGCAACTCCCCAGCAGGGCGGTTCCGTCTGATGTATCCTCATGCTGGTTCCCACCTTGGTAACCCATGACCTCCCCGGGTGGACCTCCACCTACGCGGTGTTTCTTCAGCCGCACTTCTTCCCATGAGTTCTTCCCTATCGGTGAGACCATGTTGGTATCTCCACTATTCTCCTCCCTGCGTAGGAAGTGGTCTCCTGTAGCGCATCTCCCCACTTGAGGAAGGTAGCGCTTACCCAGTGCCTTAGGTTCCGGGCGGCTTCTCGCTGTTAGAGAAACAAGGCCGCCGCCTGTGAGGCCGAAGGTAGGGGCCTTCCCATTTCAGAAACTCTGATTACCCACTGGTAGGTTACAATTTCGCGGTAGCGTACGGCTGACACGCCCAGGCCTGTCACCATCGCTATCGTTGAGTTGTGACAGGGCACGTGTTATGGCGTTTTCCATTGGAACCCCATCTGTCGGTTCGACACAACGTCGAGAGACCGACAGAAAGGGAACGTCTTCGGTTACGTTTGTAACCTCGGTTCCCTGATGGAGGGAACGAGACGTTGTGTCCTCTTGCCACAACACGTGNCACCTGCACACAGTGCCAAAGCTACCAGTACCTGGTTTAAGGACCATGGTATCCCTGTTCTTAATTGGCCAGCAAACTCGCCTGACCTTAACCCCATAGAAAATCTATGGGGTATTGTGAAGAGGAAGATGCGATATGGCAGACCCAACAATGCAGAAGAGCTGAAGGCCACTATCAGAGCAACCTGGGCTCTCACAACACCTGAGCAGTGCCACAGACTGATCCACTCCATGCCACGCCGCATTGCTGCAGTAATTCAGGCAAAAGGAGCCCCAACTAAGTATTGAGTGCTGTACATGCTCATACTTTTCATGTTCATACTTTTCAGTTGGCCAAGATTTCTAAAAATCCTTTCTTTGTATTGGTCTTAAGTAATATTCTAATTTTCTGAGATACTGAATTTGGGATTTTCATTAGTTGTCAGTTATAATCATCAAATTAAAAGAAATAAACATTTGAAATATATCAGTCTGTGTGTAATGAATGAATATAATATACAAGTTTCACTTTTTGAATGGAATTAGTGAAATAAATCAACTTTTTGATGATATTCTAATTATATGACCAGCACCTGTAATGAAATACAAATCTGTGCTGAGTTACACACAAAAAAGGGAAAATTTGTGTCAATGAACACAAATTAATAGATTCTAATTTTCATGACTATGTCACGAACTGCCTTGATACTGTGTTGATTAGCAGAAGTGGTACTACATAAGGAGACATTTGGAAGCTTGTAACGGAATAACACATAATATTGAATGTGGACACGACTGAGGAGATGCACAGATGACAAGGAGAATAGTCACAAACCTCGATAAATCCAGTACGTAAGTAGGTTTGCAGGTATAGATCGGGTACAGAGGAATACAGACATTGGAGAGGAACCATGAAATCTACATGAGATGTAAGTAGTCTTTTCTTATACATTTTACATGTACATTTCTGTTTGAATTATAAAACTTTTGTCTGAAGTTTTAGTTTATTCGGGATAAACATTCTCTCTGTATTGCCTATCTGAAACTGAGCTGTCTGACTGCGCTTTGAAAGTCAGTTGCGATGCTGGCTATGGGCGGAGCTCCCGAACCTCATCAAAACTATCTTAATTTGTGTTCTGAAGATGAAGGGATGTCCTATGGGTTGTCGAACGACTTGAAGGAAAGTAATTCATGGTCATTTTTCAGCGTTTAAGGTACAAACTATGAGGGTATGTATTTATATCTTTATGCAGTGCTGTATTACAAGCCTTTGTATTATATTTGTTCAAAGAATAGTGTTTGTATCTTTATACAAAGGAACTAATCTGCACCCCAAAAAGATGAGACAGAATGATGAGGGTTAACATAAGATTTACAAGTTCATTAAACACAAGCTTCAGAGGTTTGAATGTGTAAAGGACACACGTTGATTTCATTCAGTTCTGCTTTGCAAAGTATGTTTTGTTTTGCAAATCTTGCGGACGGCACTGCAGACTTTTCAGAAAAGAGAAGCATTCTCAAACCAACCTAACAAGATGCTTTTAAAACAATTTCTAACAACCTTCCGTGCAATTCTGAGCAAATCTGCCGTTTACAGCTCTGTCCCGATGAGTCTTTTGTTGTTTTTACTGGAGGTGTTGATCAAACAAGAATTTTCATGCCCGTGCGGATATGAAGGGATTAACTGGATAATAACATCCATCTTCGTCGGACCTTCTCTTTTCACGTGTGCCTTAATGTTCGTCCTGCTAAGATTTTGCAGATCTGGATCCTGTGGACTAAATAAAGTGGAAGGTGATCAGATGAGTTTTCCCGATGCTTTTCTGCAGTGTCTGATTCCGCCTTTTATATGGATCATCATCTTGTTTCTTGATGGTGATTACGTGGCTTGTGGCTCGACATCGTGGAAAGGAAATTATGTTTTTGATGAAGAGCTAAACCGAATGTGGTGTAAACCTGCTCCACGGGCCCGTGCAGGAAAAGAGAGCGACCTGCGACAGAAGTATCACGTGTTCATCTACAAATCTAAGGTAAACATCACATATGATAAGGACCGTAAAAAAGAGAGATCGCAATGTTTCAAATCGAATGTTTTTAACTTCATTTCTTCAAAATGTTGATGTATTTCTTCAGGCTCTAGGCTATGCAGTCATCACGTTTTTGAGTCTTTTAATCATCATAGTGGGTTTATATGAGTGCTGCTGCTTCAGAAGACGTCCAGAGACACAGAAGGCACTGCAGGGAGGAGGACAGCAGCCCAAAACACATGTTCCTGTTCCCAACTTCACCCCTTCAGAAGGGAGTGGACTAAAAGAAGAAGAGTCGTGAAACACTATAAACTGTTTTCTAGTTATGTTTTGGTAGATTACAGAATAGTGAAGATGTGTGACAAAGAAGGCAACCATTCACAAAACCGAACTTGGTTTAACAAGAAAGTAAAATGCAAGGTCATCACCTATACTCAACATGTTGGAACAGGTGAGAATAAGTTAAAGACACCATCACAAAAAAAACAAGACCATGTAGTACAGTACAGTACAGAAAAGAGTGTATTGTCTCGACCGGATCACCTGGGTAAAGGTCTGTTTCTCTATAATCTCTGTTTTTGTCTTTTTCAACATTTTATACATCAAACATTTTGTTAACTTCAATATAAAAATCATTTTAAATGTGTCCAACTTAGACTTCATTTGACTTTGCTGCCAGTTTGTTTTTGATGTGCAACATAAATAATACATTTATAATAAATAATAAAATGAATAAAAATATTGTTCCTTGTGAGTGATTAAATACAGATAGACATATTAAATAATCTTTTAAAACGTGGCCTGTTTAGTTTCATATTTATTTTTAGATATTAGGCAATCATTTATTTATTTTTTCATCTATGTTTGGTATGGTTGCATGGTTAGGACGCACCTTTGAATCACACTATTATTTTGGAGCTTCCAAGGTTTGCAAAACAATTTCACCAAAGGCACAAATATTTGACGGTCACGCCCTGCTTACTTCAGAGTATTCATCTCTAGATCGTGCTCACTTTCAAACATAATGTGCCAAAAAGTTGCTTAAAAGAGCTGCTAAAATGCTAATTAGCTCTTGTTGTCAATTCAAAAAGCAAAACTTTTTTTGGTTGGGTGTTGACAACATTACTGTTAACGCTGGTTTGAATCGGAACAACTATTTTCACATTCTCACAAGTTTAATGCTGTACTGGCTTTGTTTCATACTGTAGGTACCCACCTATATAAATATTTGACAAGTAGAGACCGGTGAAAATAGGTTGAAATTACATAAAGACCATCACAACAACACAAGAGCAAGTACAGATACGTCTAAAATCATTGTTTCTGCTGAATTGTGAGTACCTTTTTTGGATCTCTATAAACACAACTCGCTGCATGCAAATGATATCTAATGTATTGTTGACATACTTGAGTATGGAACAGAAATTTGTAAAGACATAGATTTGTAAAAAGCAGTATGTAAGTGTTTTAAAATGTCACATCTTTAAAAAATTGCATGTAATTATTTACTTCACTGAATAAAAATGTGTGTTTTCTTTATTTTCTGTAAACTGCCTGTGGACAGAACTACAGACGTTACAAGAAAAAGAAGCAAGAGAGAAGAAGCCCAGACGATGCCTTCATCTAAAAATCTTTTAAAGAACTTGCGTGTATTTCTGGACAGATCTGCTGGTTTCAGTTCCTTTCCAGTGAGCCTTTCGTTAATTGGCGTGGAGTCGTCGATGGAACCAAAGCTTTTATGTCCATGCAGTCTTTGGTGGAATATAGGGCTGATAACACTCATCTTCATTGGACCTTTTGTTTTTAATGTTGCATTAATGTTCATCCTGTTAAGACCCTGTACATGTACTGTACATGTAGATGTAAAGAAAACATACAAATACTGTATCCAAGTTTCATTGCTGTCGATATTTGAAAAGACGGAGCATTTAATGTCTGATTCCGAAGTGATGCTTCATGTTTTATGTATTACATGTATTCCCCGACTGCAATCAGCAATTTTTATTTTGTCTTTAATAGCAAAATTGTGCTATCATTTTTCTGTTTGGTAGTTTGAATACAAACCACGTGCCTGTTAATGTGCAATAAAGAGTAAGTGAATATAAGTGAAAGTGGTGTTGGAAAAATTGATGAGAAATATTAAAAGCGGGGTGTCCGATTTCTCTTAGCCGTTGTTGATGTTCAAATCACCAAAACAGACACACCCCTACCCCCATTTTTCGCTTTCGTCGGCGCTCAGCTCGGCTAATGTCCATTCTGTGCACCTTACTGCTGATTGGCTACAAGGTTGTTTTGGTACTCGGCCCGACTGTCTAAAGCGTAATTCGGAAATCGGTTACCCCGCCTTTAACTTGTGAGTTTATACTAAGATCTCAAATTTTTGACTGCTTACATAGTATTGTTCCATGTTCTCCACATCAAATCCATGTCCCCTAAATGCCACAATGATTGGCCAAAGATTTGCTGTTTAAAGCACAGTATACGCATATAAATGCTTGAAACACTTTGGGGGGGTTAACCAATACTGTACAATACACTCTTAAAAGTGAAGGTGCCACAATTGTTACTTCACAGCGATGTCATAGAAGAACACTTTTGGGTTCACTAGATTTGGGACAATCAATCGACCAATCAGATGACCACATTTAATCCTCACTCCATTGGCACCTCTGTGACATTATAAACAAAAGATTCTATTTGTCACAAAGTACAAAGTGTCGTGAACGGCAGGGAGAGAGAACCCAATTGCAGGCAGGCGGGTTGAAGGGGTTAACAAAAAGACTTTATTATAAACAAACACAAAACAAAGACCCGCGATGGGGTAAAACACAGGAACAAGAAAACAATAAACAGGTACAGATCGAAGACTAACTAGGCACTAGACTGAATAAACACTAGACAAACTAAACTAAAAACACTTACTAAGACGATGAAACAGCACGACAGGAACAGGCAATACTGGAAAACACTGGACGAGCAACAGGACGAACTGAATACAATGACCGAGCAATGGACAATGAGACATGAGGGTATTATAAAGGCAAGACAAATGAGGGATAATTACACAGGGCAGGTGAGGAACATGAGACACGGCAGGGAAGCGATACAGGAAATGAGAGGGGCGGGGCCAATGACAAGACACGAGAAAGCACATGAGATGTAAAAACGTAAACAACTCATGTTTTCTCACATAAAACCTAAGGGTTCTTTCCCGATCCTGCCACACGACTAGAAATTCAGAAACAAGAAGGCAGGACTGTGACAACAAAGTACTGAGCCTGGTAAGGGACATGACGGTGGAAAAAAAACTGAGAAGGGAAAGAAAAATATTTTTCAAGCCTTCGCAAAAAGTGCGGTCACCTGAGAATATTTTGTGTTTTCTTGCAAACATATTTTTGTTCACAATGTTTCTCAGGGGAATGCATGATATCTTTTGAACAGATGCCGCTTAAAGGGACAGTTCACATAAAAATGAAAATTCTGTTATCATTTACTCACCCTCAGGTTGTTTCAAACCTGTAAAATTGTCTTTGTAAGAATTTGAGCAATTTTCGGTTCTGGGACATCATCCACTACCATAGTGGTACAAGGCTTCGAGACTTGTATCGCTTTAGACCAATGACGTCATAGATGATGTCTGAAGCCTCGCTTCCACCTGAGTGGTTCAGTAGCGGTTTGAATCTTGCCGCGACATTTTGACAGCTATATAAACCAAGTACCACAAGCATTCACTGGCCTCTGTTAAACCCAGACACTTTCCAGTTTTACAATAATCATATTGCCCCTTCTGCCTTTTGTGACCAAATAATTGATTTACACACATTTATTTCAAGTCAATAAGTTAATTACACACTTATGTTATACAAGCATTATATTATATACCACCAGAAAATACACATTATATTCATATAAATAGATTAGTTTACGTGGAAATTGATTTTTTTCTTCACCGTTATTTCTTAGCCTTAACTGGCGCAATATACAGTGCATCACAGACCACGTCAGGCACATCTGTAATGTATCTCCTTGTTTTACCCTCTTTGGCCACCAGATGGTATTGTGAGCAAATGAAGCCTCGAGAAATGAACCCTTTTGTGAACCACTTGGCTAAAAAGCTCCAAAGCTTCATGAGGCTTCATCTCGCCACCACCTTTGACTGCCATTCACTTCTTCCTACTATGGTAGTCAATGATGTCCCAGATGTGAAAATTGCTAACATTCTTCCAATTATCTCTCTCTGTGTTCATGCGAACAAAGTAGTTTATACAGGTATGAAAAGACATGAGGGTGAGTAAATGATGACAGAATTTACATTTTTGGGCGAACATATCCCGTACCTTTTTTGGCACAAAACAAAACATGATTGGTTGCTGTATCTGTCAGTCGTGTGGCGTCTTGCGCGGCCCTTGGCCATTCAAATTGTCTCATGTGTCACCTGAGAGAATAATGTGTCACATGCCTGCAGAAACGAGACAAAACTGAAAGTGAAACCAACAACAAATCATGCTTTTTAAAGCTTTCTGATTTTATTTTGAGCATACTGAAGAACAGCAGTTTGTACGTGTCATTTAAAAGCAGAAATGCAGGTAGATTCATCACATTCAGTGTTCACGGCAGTGCTCAGAAATTAAAACTAAATCAATCTAATTCATAATTGATTTTACTGAAATGAAATGTGGCAAATATTTTTTTTTTTTTTGTCGAAGGGCAACTGACCACCAGGAGAGAGAGAAGCAGCCAAAAGCATCTTCAGACTGACCTCAAGATGTCTGGTCCAAACAACCTTGCAAACAATGCTGTCCCAAACTGTTATTACAAGCCCTTTTCCAGTGGGTCTTTTGTTCATCGGGCTGGAGGCTTTGATTGAACAAGATTCTTTCAGATTTGAGGTAGGAATTTATGTTTTTGACGAAACTCTCAAAAGGGTGTGAAGCCGCTGAACACGGGAAAAAAATGAGAGAGAACTACGACAAAAATATGAAGACAAAATCTTCTTTTCTCAGGTAAATATTATATACGATATGCACTTCTTGTTGTCTTCAAAAAATAATATGCAAATGTGTCATGGTCCTGCCTCCTTGTTCATGATTTTCCGGTCTAGTGGCAGGATCGTGACAGATCCCTTGTGTTTAGTGTGAGAAAGACATGGCATTGTTTACTATTGACATGCCATGTGCTTTCTCGTCTCGTGTCTTGTCTTTGGCCCCGCCCCTCTCATTCCCCGTATAGCTTTCCTGCTGTGTCTCATTACCCTCACCTGCCCATTGTTATCTTGCTTTGTCAGTCTCCCTATTTAACGCCCGTGTGTTTGCTGTCTTGTGCTGAATCGTTTTGTATTCTCCTTATGTTATGCTCGTGTTCCTCTTGCCTTGTCTTATAATTATCCGTGGATTACCTTGCCTTGTTTTGGACGTTCTGTCGTGTTTTGGATTATTATTTATTTTGCCCCCTTGAGGGAAGTGTTTGTTTTGAGTTCTGGTTATTTGATCGTGTCCCGTTTTTCCCCATTGTGGGTTTTTGTTTTCTGTTTTGTCATGTTTATTAAAGTCTGTGTTTAACCCCTTCACCACCGCCTGCCTGCACTTGGGTTCTTCCTCCGAAATCGTGACAAAATGATATGCACTGTGCTTCATTTAAGCTTTCATTAATTGTTTTTTTATGATTTATATATTTATCATTGCATTTTTTCAGTTTGCTGGTTATCTTTGGGCTGCTGTCCTCAGTGGTATGATTGTCTTTCTGCGCAAACATAACAAATCAACGATTTGCGTGCCACATATTTACCCGAGGAAGAACTTGTCAAAATAGGAAACTGACTTCATCTGACCTTTTTTATGTCCAGTTGTGATGTTTTGTTTTGTTTTGTTTAGTCTGTTGTTGTAGTTTTTGCATAAAGAACAAAATACAAATCAGCATAAACAGCCAATTTTACTCTAGCCTTGGATATGAGCATGTTAAAGTCTTGATGATGTGGGTGCTTACATACTGTATGTAGAACCAATTGTATTAAAGAAGAAAGTGTATATTGTGTTATATGTATGGTATCATATTATAGTATATAATATGATACCATACATATAAGTATATACATACATACGTAAAAGTATTACTTCGATTTACCATCTTTTTTTGTGAAAGATTTTAAGCCAGAGGTTTCAATGTCCTGCAGAGTTCAGATCCAATAATCAAAGGTCAGGAAAATATTATATTTTGTAAGAACTTCTCTTGTTGTCTTTAAAAAAACATATGTACAGTCTGTAAGCAAAGTGATGGGTGGAAAATGTGAATCGTTATATTCACAAAATTATTTTTTTTCTCTCTTTTGTATATTTTCTTCTTTATCTAATATTGTTTTTTTTCAGATCATAGTTTATAAAGTGCTCGTTGTCTTCAGTCTTTGGATCCTTGGCGTAGTTGGCATCTTTGAGTGCTGCATAAGTACAACTGAACAATGAAGTGAAAATCAGAAAAATTCAGTTCCTTTAAGGAGAATGTGACAATTTGACAATGTGGTTAATAGGGTCTACATGTGTATGTGTACTGTGTAGATGTGTGTGTATTATGTTTTCTTGTCAGTATAGAGGAACTTATAAAAAAACCCTTCAAAACACAAGATCTTGGAAACATACTTTATAAACCAAAGATCCTCAAAACTTCTGACCTGTAGAGACCTTTTTGTTTCCATAGTGTAGTTCTGGAATTTCCCAGCAGGGTCTAACTAGACAAACCCTGACCTTGACACGAACAAGGCAATGTGTTAACAGATTGTTAATAATAATAATAATAGCATTATTATTATTATTATTATTATTATTAGTCTTAAAGGGATAGTTCACCCAAAAATCTACTTTGTGCGATTTTTTACTCTCCTACATGATGTTAAACATGTTTAGAGAACTTCCAGCATCTTCGGAGCACAAATAAAGATATTTAGGTGACATCCGAGAGCTTTAAGGCCACATAGTGGCTCAGTTGATTTTTTTTTTGAAGCGACGAGAATGCTTTGTGCGAAAAACAAACCAAAATACAGACTTTAAACGATATATTCTCCTCTGTCTTGTCAGTGTATGGCGCGCGTTCACGAGAGCACTTCGTCGTCTTCTTGGACCGGAGCACTTTGACGCATGCGTATTAGGTTTGTGCGCCGAATGCCGCATGGGGCTTGCCCCTATTGGACGCCGGCGCTCTGTCTCACAACACCAAAGTGCAACTCTGTGTTTACATGCAGACGCACGCTGTATATACCATTGAGTTCGACACTGATTGTGCAGTAGGTCTAGGTGTAGTATACGAAATGGTGCTAAAATGTTCCTTTCCAGGATGCCCGAACCGCACGAAAAAAACGGAAAAACGTAAAGGTGAATTACCTTTGTCGAAACATGAAAGGCTTACTTTTTATATGTTCCCGTTACATGATCCTGAGCGGCTGCAACTATGGCTGCTGGCTATCCGGCGGGACGTGGATTTACCAATTCAATACAAAAAGCAAATGAGGTTGTGTAGTGAACATTTTTCAAAAGACGACTTAGGAACGTTAAGATGATTTGGCGCACAAACCTAATACGCATGCGTCAAAGTGCTCCAGTCCAAGAAGAAGACAAAGAAGAAGTGCTCTCGTGAATGCGCGTCATACACTGACGAGACAGAGGAGAATATATCGATTAAAGTCAAGGTAAGAACAGGAAGGGTATACAGGAACAAGGACCGACTACACTAAACTAGACAAAACTAAATACAACACTAGACTAGACATGACATTAAATAACTAAACTAAACTTACATAGCAACACAAGACAAGGTGGGTCAGGGAACATCACAAATCAAAAATGAACCAGCACAGGACAGCAAACACAAGGGCTTTATAAAGGGGATAAATCAAGAGGGGAACAGGTGCAGGGCATGAACTAATTAACGATCAATAATGAGGAGACAGAGGGTGGGAACAGAGACGAGACCGGAAAGGGTGTATGGCAAGCCATAAGGGCCAAAATTACCCCTCTCCACATGAAACATGGGGTTCTGTCATGATCTTGCCACTAGACCACGAGAAACATGACATGATGCAGCAGAATCATGACAGTGGGTGAGTAAAAAATCACACAAAATTGATTTTTGGGTGAAGTATCCCTTTAATGTTAAGAGTCATTATCTTCAGCCTTGCAATATATTCCCACAGTATCTGAGATTAAAATTGAGGGTTTTAAATTATGGAGTGTCTATTTAATCTGGGTACAAATAGCCTGCCTTATTGGCAGAGACTATTTGCACTAGCTTCGTCCACCAATGTGTGGTTGGAATAGAGAAAGTGTAAAACCGATGCCATTTTAAAGCAACTCCAGTAGTATAAGGTGTATAGTCTGTATAGCTTTGGCACTGCAGACTGGGGTTCTAATCTTCTTTTTCTATCACATTACAGATCATAAAGGCATTTGTTTTAAATAAAATTGATTTAAGACAAAAAAATTCATTCATAAAGTTTAGGTTTAGGGTAAGGTTAGAGGTTGATGTAGGGCTTTAATAACTCAATAAATTGCCATCTTTTTAATAATTTTTATAAGTATAATGATTTACTCTCTGTTATTATTGCATAATGTTTCATGCACAACAATACTGAGGTGCAAATAGTAACATTCTCTGACACTATGTATAAGTAGGCCTACCAATAGCATCTAACTACTATTTCTACTTAATCCAAAGAAAATACAGCTATTTTCTGGTTAGTGTAAATAGCATATGGCTAAGAAATTCTGCTATTTTCACTTAGTGTAAACAGTACTGCTATTTAAACTCAGTGTAAATAGTATCTGTTGCTATTTTTACGTAGTGTAACACTTAGCGCAAATAGCCGCTGCCTTTAAATTGTGTGTGTTTTTTGTATAAGATGTAAAGATGTGAAAAAAACCACTAAAAGATCGTAAATGTTAATGTTACCAATTTTAATGTTGTATACTGTAGAGTATAAAGTAAAGATGCAAGTTACCCGCTAGTGTAAAATCTGACAAGTTCCCATTCGTTCTGAAAACGTACTTTCTCATATTGTTCAGTACATTAACATCTCTTTAACACTGTAGTCAAAAACGAATGTGAAACTAACTCAAAGTTGTTAAAACAGACTCGTTGTTAAAGTCGTCATTTAGGTATTAGGTAGAAATACATTTTAGCATTTTAACACAGCATAGGGTCTATTAAATAAAATCGTAAAGGCACACTTTCACTTTGTACTGTATGACGTAGTGTTCAAAGCATGCATTTTATAGTTGATTTGTACGTTTGGATGGCTTGTATTTTCTAAATGTAAACACTGTAATAAGCTTAATATTGCGCTATTCATTATGCATTTATATTATTTACCTATTTTTTAAATAGCTTTCATACAGCGTCAAACCACACCTTGAACACTTCTGTAAATGGGCACATGTTTGCCTATCACAAAGAGGGACTTCTCCATTTCTGAAATAATGACTGCTTACTTTTTTCGTATTTTTGTGCTTTGTCAGTGATCTACAGCATCATGCGAATAAGTTTTAGTTACACTTTCTTTTTATTTGTCCTTTTACAGTAATTTCACAAATAAGTACTGAGTATTGTTAACAGCATAAGGTTAGGGTTTGGTGTAGGGTTGGTTTGGTTTTAGGGTTTAGAATCATGTATAATTCACTGTATTTTTGTATTGTAAAGTAATGTATTACCACTAATTCTTCTAACAATACTGAACCTTGCAGCCAGTACTACACACAGTTTAACACACAACTAAGATATTTTTAGTCAAAATTATGGTAAAAACATGGTGTTGCAGGTGGCTAATTGTTTTAAAGACTTTTTTATTTTTTAAATATTTTGTTAATATTTAAACATTAACAAAATTACCATTTAAAAACTATCCATTCATTCTCAGTCTTGTCTAGAGAGAGATAATAAAGAGATCCTGCCAATGATTTTTTTTTACTCTGGAAGTGTTTTCTTTGTTTTCTATTGGGGTGTTTTTTTATTTTAAAACAACTGACAACCGTATAATGGTTCACCGAGAACATAAGGTTGTTCTTTAAAGTGAGAAGTTCTTGTGACGCAGAACACCCCTCAGTGACGCTGATTCTCAGTTATTTAAATGTAGTTACAATTCCACAATTGCATTCTGTAAGAAGGCACATCACAACAGGGAAAAGAGAAACAACAAATAAAGGTAAAATTTAAAATGATTTTGAATTCAATTGAATTTGAATAATTAGATATTGTGTCTAATGTACACTATAAAAAATGATTCTGTGTCATAGTAGATTTAATGAAATTAATTGAGTGAACTTTACTTAATACAATTAATAAAAAAAAATTAAGTTAAAGATATAGAAAAAACATCGGAATTCTGAATGCACAAATTATTGAGTGAATTCAACTTAATTTTATCACGTTCAACCCACTTAAACTTGTGTAAAGGATCTTTACTTAATTATTTTGTGGTAGGACTACATTAATTATTTTAGTTAATTTCACTAACTGAGCAGTGAATTTAGAGTTCCCAGCATGCTTTGCATGCAAAAATATTGATTTTTCTAAGATGATCATGTGACATGTGCTTAAATAATTTAGGTAATTTTACTTAATTTATTCATGGAATATTGCATTAAAAATACACTTTAAAGTACTTAAAAATATTTTGTGTATATTGTTACCATCATTTCTTTAAGTAAATATCTGTGTCATTTTTTACAGTGTACTATTAACTTTATAAGATAAGTTATATTTTGGTTAAAACAATTTGGGCTGGGTTTCCCAAAACCTTCTTAACGCTACGTCATTCTTAAGTTATACCTTAAGAGTGGTAGCCATATACTCTTATGAACAACGTAGTGATACAAAGGTTTCGGGAACCCAGCCTTGATCATTAATGGTTGTTCATTTCATATGTGTGGGAATTGCATTTTCCATAACCAGGTGCACAGTGAAATAAAACAATGAGATGACATTAAAAATAAGCTGTAAAAATGGATTTGTTGTTTCAACTTAAAAAATTAAGTTTAGTTTTTGTTAGTTCAATGTAGAAATATTAGTTTATATGTTACTTTGAATCAAAATTTTACTTACTTCAACTTAACATTTTTAAGTTGAATTAAGTAAAAATTTTAAGGCAGCTGGGTAACTTATTTTTTTAAGTTAAAACAACTAATCATTTTGGGTACAAAATCATAAGGGCATTGTAGTATTTTCAACACACTTGGTTTACATCTGCAAGATTGTATAGGCACTTTCAACATAAACTTGATATTTATGCATGTGTGAAAATATGGATGTTTGTTAAAAATATAAATGGAATGTATTTTGTAATTTCTTTTATATGAAAGAGTAAACATTATTTTCTGTTTTGAAGGCAGACAGGACTACAATGCCTTCACCACACGATCTTTTAAAGAGCTTACATGACGTTCTCAGCAAGTCCATTTTTTTCAGTTCCGTTCCAATGAGTCTTTTGTTAATCGGACTGGAGGGGTTGATTGAACCAAACCTTTCATGCCCGTGCAGTGAAGGGTGGAATAAGCCGCTGATAGCACTCATCTTCATCGGACCCTTTCTTTTTACGTTCGCTTTAATGTTCATCCTGTTAAGACCCTGCACATGCGAACACAGGTGTTCTGTAGATCCAAAAGCTTTACTAAAATGTCTGTTTCCTCCTGTTATGTGGATCATCATCTTGTTACTTGATGGTGATTACGTGGCATGTGCCTCGACAACATGGAAAGGAAATTATGCTTCAAGTATACAGTCAATCAGAAAATGGTGTGTACCCTCTAATCTGTCCCTTACTGAAAAAGTGAGTGATTTCCAATTTAAGTACCAGACTTTCATCGCTACATCTCAGGTAAATATGTACCATAAGAACTTATATTGTTGTCTTGTAAAATCTTCCTTTTTTTTCTTTCTTACTTTTGTTTCTTAATTCGTTTTCTTCTGAATATTTGTCTTCTTTTTCAGATAGCAGGTTATGGAGGGATTATTGTCATCAGTCTGATCATTATCTGTGTGGGGGCTACTTACTGCTATGAAAAAACATATACAGAGACACAGGGTGGGGCAGAGGATGGGGCAGAGGATGGGGCACAGGGTGGGGCATCAAATGGGATGCAGGGTGGTGCAAAAGTTGAGGCATTGTGGGAATATTTTTTAGATAAAAGTATGATTTAAATATCAATATCATCAATAAGTGTTTTCTTTCATTTGTTTCATTAAGCTGTGTGTTTTGGTCATGTGCTTTCTATTTCACTCAGTGGAAAGTTACTGGGGCAAACAAAGAAAACAGAGAAAGTTGGGGGTTGGAGTCGTAAATTATATAGATAAACACACACACATATAAAGAGTCACAAAGAAGAGAAGTGTTATGAATTAATCCACTACATATGTTTTGAGTGTAATCATGAGTTGTGATGTGTTTTAATGAATCACAGGATTAAGAAACAACGCTACATAATTAAAAGCATTAGATGGTTGAGTGTTTTCTTTTTACTAAAGGAATGTTAAGAATGTTGGTGTGTTGTCCGGCCACAATAAACTGTTTTTAGGAGACCACTCCTTGGGGGAGGGTGTCTCTGTCCTCTGCAGCAGTCGTGAGAGGTCTCAGGCTCCTCAGAACTAAGGTGAATGAATGATGCACGCCGTCTCCCTTTTATACCCGGATGTCCGGGGCGGAGTCCGGCATGCAAATTTAATTTGCCAATTTTCATTGGCCTTTTCTAAGCAGTCGGAAACGATTGGTTCTCAGGGACGAACCCCATCTGTCAGTTCGACACAACGTCTCGTTCCCTCCATCAGGGAACCGAGGTTACAAACGTAACCCAGACGTTTTTTTTCAGAATATCTTTTGCCTAGCATGGATTATATTGCAGATTTTTTTTAGCTCGAATCTGGATGGTTGAAGATTATTGCTGCCTGCAGAAGTACGCAGGGGCGGAGCCTAACCTCAAAGAAATAAAAAAATAAGTCTGCCCACCATCTGGGTGTTTCGTAGGAAGATCCTGGAACATACAAATAAATTTAGGATTAGCCATGAGAAGGAATTACAAAGGCACAAAATAAACGACGGTTATATAGATTCATAGCCAAGAGTTGGGTGATTGAGAGAGGATTACGTAGGTTATTGAGTATATAGATGTAGATAAAAGGGTAAAGGAAAGAGAGAAAGGTCAATAGTTGACCATTGAGAAAAAGACCACGATAGGCCATAGAGAGAAATAATAAGCTATAGAGAAAAACCCCAAAAGGTCATAGGGAGGAAGGCCATGATAGGCCATAGAAAGAAAGCAACGATAGGCCATAAGATAGAGGCCACTAGGCATGGGGACAAAGGCCCTACAGTAAATACCGATGACAGCAAAGGAACTTACTATTGCGGGTGCATGGGGAAAGACAGGCAGATCTTTAAGGTTGTTTTAAATAACAAACATGTAAAATATTTTTTATTTCTGGAGATGCTTTTGCATTTATGCTAGTTACTAATATTTTCCAAGAGGTTTTTAAAACATCAAGGTATATCATAAGATATTCTAATTTTACATTTTGTCCTAGTCTGAGAGGTGATGACCTTAGAGGGAAATGTGTTTACCCAGAGTGCCAAGGCCTTAAAAGCAGAAGGAGAGCTGTACTGAGATATAGCAAGATGACATGCATACTGGGTGGATGAGGAGGAGAGAGGGCAGGTATAAAAGACGTGTGAGACAGCCTACGTTTGTCAGTTTCTGACTGATCTGTGGGCTATCACTCTGTATGACAAGTTGACCTGCTTGCAAGCAATAAAGTTTCTCAAAGACAAACTTGGTCTCGTTCCTCAGATAAAAAGTGTACAACATGGTACAACTTGTACACCAAATTATTAATTGTTTTGTTTATAACGGTTTGCTATGGGAAGGCAATGTTGAACATGTAATTACTGTAACATGACCATTACAGTAAATTGCTGTGTAAGCATTTTTGTCAATGAATCTGACTCATCTGGCCATCTAAACAGGGTGTGTACTGAACATTGAACATTTCCATATTTTTATATATTAAATTGTACAATGAAGAAAACATGCCTTATAAATCATTTTATAATTCATGTTCATTCTTGTGTGAACTATCCATTTGAGGACGTCCTAGATTTTATTTTCAATATTAATTCTGCAAAACACAAAGGAGGCTATTTTGAAGAATGTGCATCGTATGAACACAAAACCAATGCAAATCAATAGGTACGAATGCTTATGGTGACCAACATTCTTCAAAATATCTTCTTTTGGGTTCTGCAGAAGACAGAAAGCAATGCAGGTTTGTAATGTCAAGAGAGTGACTAAATGATGATGGAATGTTCATACTCGGGTGAACTATCCGTTTGAGGTGATCCTAGATTTTTTGTTCAATATTAATTCGGCAGAACACAAAAGAGGCTATTTTGAAGAATGTGCAGTGTAGTAACCAAAAATACCTATATCTCTGCCATAGAATATCATAGAGACACAGGAGTTGGTTCATTTTAATCATGGCTTAGTTTATTATCAATTGACAGGTGCCAAGTCACGCCCATAGCAACCAAACAGATTAGCTTAGCAACCGTTTGGCCAGATCTATATCTCTGCAGTAGAACATCGTAAAGACACAGGGGTTGGTTGGTTCGTTTTATTTATGGCTTAGTGTGTTAGCAATTGGCATGTACCAAGCCAAGCCCATAGCAACCAAACAGATAATAATAACCGATTATCCAGACCTATATGTCTGTAGTAGAATATCATAGCGGCACAAGGGTTGGTTCATTTTCTTCATGGCTTAATGAATTAAATATTGGCAAGTGCCATTCTACGCCCATAGCAACCAAACAGATTATCTTAGCAACCATTTAACCAGACCTTTATCACTACAGTAGAACAACATACAGGCAAGGGGGTTGGTTCGTTTTCATCATGGCTTAGTGAATTATCAATTGACAGGTGCCAAGTCACGCCCATAGCAACATACATAGATAAATATCTAGAATAAAGGGGGGAGGGACACGGATGATCTTCTCAGCTGTCTTTGCTGTCTACTGTAAGGTCTTGCAGTCTGCTGCACTGCAATGGTTATTATATGTGTGTATGTATGTAAGCAGATGTTGTCTGTATTATGTATTAGTAACTAACCATGGCATTATTTTGCATTTGTAGTACTGATATTCATTGTGGGTGTGTAAGGGTGCAATTCCTGAACCTGGTCTACGTCGGCAAGGCCTCTTAGAGGCCTTAAACTGCTCGAACCCACTAAATGCTGCTTGCAGCTTTAATTTTTCTTGTATTTTTGAAATAAGGTAAAAAACGCCAAAGCTGCCGGAAAATTATTGTTTTTTACAGGATTTTTTTACAGTATAGGTGGTTGTGGTATTAGACCCTTTTAACAGTTTCTTTTAACAAATGTGCCAACATTAAAACTCTTTAAAACATGAGTCACTGCTTTACTACTGTAACCATGTGGCATATTTGTGGTAAAACCACAGTAACAAATATTTTACTATTGTCTTTCCACAGTAACCATATTTCAACTATAAATGTAAAAGTGCAAATTAAAAGTTTGTGATTTACTCTGTAATTTGTCCATGAATTTGTGATCGTATCAGTTCCCTTTGAAAACGTGTTTTTATGAGGGCAGTGACACTATTTCGGGATGTTTCACTTCTGCATGTGCCCTTCTGAATCCACTGTGTTATCTGTCGTGTTCTTCATTCGTCAGAAGAAGAGGCAGGCGAGGTGTGAATGCATTTTTAAGTATTGATATATTGATACGACATCTGCATCTGCCGTTCTTTGTCTTACAGTAAACTCTAGAGTTATTGTAATTGTGACCTTATAAAATTAAATATGTGCTAAGTATTTGACAGTATCACATAATCTGTGACTGTGTTTGTGGTACACATCTCACTTAGATTTAGCATATTCAATGTTCCCTGCACTGTTTGCTTCAAAATTCTATGCATAATTAACTTTAATTACATGTAAAATAATGAATATCTTCTTTTATAAAGAGTGTCTGAACACCAACAAAATATCCTGTGGACCAGACGACAGACGTTAAGAAAAAGCAGCAGCTAAAAGAGACATCAAACTAGCCTCCAAAAATGCCTTTATCACCACACGATTTTTTACAACATTTTTATGGATTTCTGACCTAGTCTGCTGCTTCCAGATCTCTTCCAATGAGCCTTTTGTTAATTGGACTAGAGGAGTTAATTGAGCAAATATTTTCATGTCCATGCAATCCTAAGTGGAATAAACCTCTAGTAGCATAAATTTTCTCTGGACCTGCTCTTTTTACATTCGCTTTGATGTTCATCCTGTTAAGACCCTTGAAAATTGGATACTGTGAGGCAGAGGATTCCCGTTCTTCTGAAGAACCGAATGATGCCAAGAAGGATATTCTACATTGTCTGATTCCTCCAGTTATGTGGGTCATCATCTTGTTTCTTGATGGTGATTATCTGGCCTGTAGCCTCACAACATTAGAAGGAATATATGTTTTTGATGAAGAGCTAAAAAGAAAGTGGTGTCCACAGTCTATTTCCATAAATAAGAGTGAACATGATTATCTGGTGTATATTGGGAAATCTCAGGTAAATATAACATATATGCAGTCTTGTTATCAAAATTCAGATACACACTGCCGCTCAAAAGTTTGAAACAATTATTCTATATTTAAATAATTTTAACATTTTAGCAGAGTTGTTTTGTCATTGTGTGCATACAAAATAATTTTTAGGTTATATTCTAAGCCACCTTTTGTGTAGCTATAGCAAAACATTAGACAGTATGTATTCGTTTAATTGTAATATTTTTAATGTTTACTTGTTTTATTATAATTAATTTGTTTGTTTGTTTCAGTTTTATGGTTATGTAGTGCTTGCTGACTTCAGTGTCATCATGGTTTTCATTGTGGGAGTATTTGACTGCTACAAAAGTGGAAAATGCTGCAGAAGATTATGTCAAGAGACACTGGAAGGTCAGCAAGGTTCGACAGAGGCTGTGCCACAAGTTGGGGCAAAAACTGGGCAACAGAAAAAAGATCAGGAAGAGACAATACCGCTTAATACTATTGATTCTGCCCCCAATATCTCCTCCACTAATGCAGGAGATAATGCAGATTCAGATGTATAAGAAAATTTCAATCCAGTATTTGTAATCCATTTTTCGTTTTAATCCATCCACTTTCTAGTCCACTTTCTAGTCCAATTAATAATTTGCTAACTTTTCAAGGATCTGTTACAATATATACACTATATGTAGTTGCTTGAAAAAAATGCATTTAAGAGGATTTTAAAGTGAATGTTTTTATTTAGGAATGTACATGAGCATATATAAGCATATATTTAGATATATTAATTTCCCTGCAAAGTAAACTTTGTAAATATTTAGCACAAGAGGGTAAAGATACATATATCAAATAAATTGTATAATTTTAATAATTGACCTATACAATTTATTCCTTTACATATTAAGTTAAACCTTAATGTTGTCAGTTCTAACAAATTGTATGTAAAGAAAAGGTTACAGAAAGATGTTAATGTTTTGGAAATAAATCTGTTATTTGAATTTCAGTTTTATTTTAAAACAATTGTCTGATTTTTTTATATCGTAAATTGTGGACCCAGTATTGTGTTGAGTATATTGTCTGATATTTAGCAATATTTAGTCTTGTACAGTAAGTACAAATATTTCAGTGTCATCGATACACTTTCAACATGAATTTTTAAATTAATTTCGTGATTATCGCGACCAAAATAAATTACAATAATGATACTATCACAATATCCATTGCTTGTTTTTTTTTTACATTTTCTTAAATTCATCTTTTTTGCTAGTATTGGAGTGTCAGATATACTGGTGCTATATTATATTATAATTTACTTTATTACATATTTACGATATAATCATCGAGGCAAATTTTGTTGCCTCGAAGCTTTGTTTAATCCATTTAACTACAGTACACATGGAGCACTGCGTTTCCCCACGGACCGTTATTACTGACGCACAGCCTGTTAAACTCTATTCATGTTACAGGGCTCTCAAGTCTCACGCATTCACCGTGAGACACACGCATTTTAGTCTGTAACATGAACAGATTTTAGCGGGCTGTGCATTAGTAATAATGGTCCGTGGGGAAACGCAGTGCTCCATGTGTACTGTAGTTAAATGGATTAAACAAAGCTTCGAGGCAACAAAATTTGCCTCGATGATTTTTTGTATTCGAATTACTCGAGTTACTCGAGGAATCGTTTCAGCCCTATATTGTAGTATAATGTAGTATACAATAGTAATTACTACACTTTGTTAATGTATACTACAGTATTTTGCAGTGTTAAAAACTGTAATAAATCCTTTAGTATGCTTTATATTTGCTATTTCAAGGTTCAGAAACACGTTGGTATCTATAGGATTTGTAGTGCAGGCTACTTTTTGATAGTAACTTGTAACTACATTTTCATATGGATATCTTAACTGTAATTTAACTACTTATGTAACTTATCTAACTACAGTTTCAGATTAGCTTCCCCAACATTGCTAACCCAGTAACCTCAGTGCCCAAAAAACGCACTTACATATTTACACGTGTATTGTGAAACCAGCTTTAGGAGCTACGTGTCTGGAACTGTTGGCATCTATGTACATAGGAAGAGTTCAGACGCAAAACCCTCTAAAAGCCACCTCATTCAAATAATTTTGCTTCAAAACCCAATAAATATCACACTATTTCATTTGTAGCAACAAGTTCAAATCTTAACTAATTCTGCGGAAGAATAAGAGAAAAACATTTCTATCATTCGTGAAAATGTTTATTGGGCATTATCGTTCCTGTGGCATGACCATGCCTGATATTTAAAATAAGTTTTTGAAGGCAAGTTATACAACACTGCTTTTTATGTATTTAATTTGTTTTCTGACTCCAAACAATGTTGCTATTTCTTGTTTGAGGTCTTTTTTGTGTTATGTTTAAGACATAACACATTACTATGTCATATAAATGTGATTTGTATCAACACCATTTCCATACACATTTAAAGTCAATTTTTAATCTTTTTATTCACACTGGGAATGACATTATACCCTGGATAAAAAATAAAAAAAAACAGATGTAAGCCAACCAGACTGAGTTTAGACTTTACCCAAATACTGTATATAGGTTAGACCGTCACATGGACCTGCTTCTGAATTTCTAATGACGACTGCTGTTTTTTTATTTTTTGTGCTTTTTAGGAGGGTTGACTGTATACAGATGTGTAACAGGATGTGTGGTCTACCACGCTATAGGTACCAGCACGTGTGTCCTGCAGACTTTCCTATGTACAATCAACAAGATGCATTGTTTTTTGCAGTAATTTCAAACATTTGCTCTTGTTAGAGAAATATAATGAGATTTCAAACAGATAAGCTTTTGTTTCTGTTGAAGTGTTTTTCTATCTTTCTTTAACTGTTTGATGTTCATATACTTAAACATTAAATGCCAATTGAAAATATTGATTTAAATCTGCTTCAAGACCACAAGGTTGTTACTTGGAGAATTTTCTGTCTCACGTGAAACGCTACTCAAACGTCTTTCTTCAAAAGCCTATGCAATTCCACTGCAGACATTGTTTTAACTTTAAGACAGCACATTAACAAGAAGAAAGAGAAAACCTCACGTAAGTCTAATATGAGTTTAAAATGAATTTGAAACGTTGTTTTTAAAAAAGCTGCACATTGACCAAGTTAACATTCTTGTAACAATATGATGATTCACTTTTTAAATGTAATTTTAATGATGACTTAAGCACTAGAGATCCCACAATATCTGTGAGAATTGTATAACAAAATTGGCATATAATCAGCTGAAGTCCAAAAAAGCTAACATTACCTATACTGTTGTTTTAAGTGATAGTTGGCCTTACGATAGTTAGTAAGTCTTTCTTCGTTTATTCACCCTCATGTCTTTCCAAATCTGTATGACTTCCATTCTTCTGCAGAACACAAAAGAAGATATTTTGAAGAATGTTGGTAACCATACAACATTCACTCCATTTACTTCCATTGTATTGCTTTGTGTTCTACAGAAAACAATATTGATTCACTAAGTCTGCAATGTTAAAAAAACAAAATGTAAAGTTTGTATTCAGTTCATTGATATGAATTATAATTATTATCTTTTCTACTGAAAGGTATCTGACCATTGAAATATATCGGAGACGCGACTACAGACGTTTCAAAAGATGCCTTCACCGCAACATTTTCTGAACTACCTCCATGCATTTCTATCCAAACCTGGCGTTTATAGCTCTGCTCCATTGAGTCTTTTGTTAATCGGTCTGGCGGTGTTGATCGAACCAAAGCTCTTATGCCCGTGCAGATATGAGCGGAATGTGTCGCTAATAACGTTCATCTTTGCTGGACCTGCTTGTTTCACATTCACGTTAATGTTTGCCCTGTTAAGACTTCAGTCTGCAGGAAAAAATAAGGCTGATGATAGTCCATGTGCTACACAGTCTGATGATGCTCGGTCTTCTGCAAGAATAAATGATGCTGATGATGCTCAGTCAAAGAATTTGGGGAAAATGTTATTATATTGTCTGATTCCTCCTGTGATATGGATCCTCATCTTGTTACTGGATGGCGATTACATGGCTTGTGGCATGTCAGCATGGGAAGGAAATTATGTTTTTGATGAAGAGGTCAACATAAAGTGGTATCAACCTACTGAACAGGTGGGCAATAAGAGTGATTTACGACTCAAGTATCAGAAGATTATCTGGGAATCACAGGTAAACATTATAAAACTGTCTAGTAGGCTATGTGCTTAAAAGGTATCTACCTTAAAAAACTAAAAAGTAAATAAATAAAAAATGAAGAATATATGCACAGTGTGAAGTTATATCCACATTTTCTGTCTTTCTTTTTTGTGTTAATTCATTTCTTCATCTTAATCTGTTATTGTTCTTTTTTTCAGCTCTCAGGTTACGTACTGATCTTTCTCCTTAGTGTTTCCATCTTCGGCGTAGTTGTTTACCATGACTGGCGCAACAATACTGGTGGGGCACAGGATGGCACACAGACCAGGACAGAGAGTGAGGCACTGAGTAATGCAGAGAAGACGGAGCTTAAACCGTGTCTAAAAAAAGGTACACTTAATACATACACATGGACACAAATAAAAAACAGTAAACTTGAATGTTGATTTTACCTGCTTGTTTGTGACTGCAAGTATTGTAACTGTAATAGTCACACAGAGACTGTTTAAATCTAGTTTGCTCTTACATGTACATTGTAACTGCGTTTTTTGTTTGTTGTCTTAATTTTACAGATGAATAAACTATTATAAAGCCTATGTAACCATACCATTCATATTTCTATTCTATTTTTGTAAAGTAAGTACCTGTCATTATGCAATAAAGAGTAAAAAACTGAAAGTGAAACAACAAATGACAGTAGCAACAAATTTTCGCTCTTCAAAACTTTTTTTTCTCGCTTTTCAAAACTTTTTTTTTCGCTCTTCAAAACTTTTTTCTTCCGCTCTTAAAACCTTTTTTTTCATCTTCAAAACTTTTTTCTTCTGCTCTTAAAAACTTTTTTTTTCATCTTCAAAACTTTTTTTTTCGCTCTTCAAAACTTTTTTTTCGCTCTTCAAAACTTTTTTATCGCTTTTCAAAACTTTTTTTTTCGCTCTTCAAAACTTTTTTCTTCCGCTCTTAAAAACTTTTTTTTTCATCTTCAAAACTTTTTTTTTTGCTCTTCAAAACTTTTTTCCTCAATACGGTGGCACGGTTTTATATATTTTTTTATTGCTTTGCCCTAATACTCTTCCGTAGAAAAAAGTTTTGAAGAGCAAAAAAAAGTTTTGAAGAACAGAAAAAAAGTTTTGAAGAACGAAAAAAAAAGTTTTGAAGAGGAAAAAAACGTTTCAAGGAGAGAGGAAAAAATCTGACAGACAGAGAGAGACAGAGAGAGAAAGTCTTCGGACATAGGCTCAGAAAGGGTCTAGGACACTGTTTTTATTTTTCTCCCAGCAATTTCTTTTTTTCGCCTTGCGGTTCAGGGCCACCATAGTAACATATGTATTTAAAGGCAAGTTAGCATTTATTTTAAACAAAATGTCTTAGTACTATAACCAGAGAGTACCCATACTGTATCTGCAGTGCCATGCAGCGATCTTTAGAGGGGTAGGTGCTAAAAGATGTGGGATTGCAATCGCATTTCGAGGGGTTGTTCTTGAGAAGGGCATTAAAAAAGGCCACTTTGTGCATCAAGGGGAAAACCGTCAGGTTCTCAAGCACCCTTAGTCCCACCTCTGAACGTGCCTCTATACATCTGTATACATTGCATTTATTCATTTGGCAAATGCTTTAGTTTATACCAAGCAGTTGTGCATTCAACCTTTTACATTTTCTCATATTTTGTCCTGTGTTTACTGGGATTAAACATGAAGGATGGGGCAGTTATACTGTAAAATGGCATCTTAGGTCACATGCCAGCATGCCGTAACAAAACTGAAAGTGAGACCAATAACAAGTCATGCTTTTTAAAGATATTTTACAAACAAATTTATTTTGACTTACCTGTCATAAATGATGTTCCAAGTGTATTGAATGCAATGTGTTTAAGTAGAAGAAATCAATAAAGATACATGTATGTGTCTGTTCTGTCAAACTGAAAGTCAAAAGTGCATGGAGCAGCAAAACACAGCAAAAATATTTCCAGATTTTCCATACAATATATTTCCATATAATTCCATAATGACCAAAAACATGTTAAAATAATTAAGAGCAATGTGTTACTTGTGTTCAAAACCCCATTTTATTCTCACATTTTATTTATTTTATTCTCACATTTTATTCACATTTTATTTTGGATTATATAGCAGTTTAAATTTAAGATTAAGGGAAATGGCAAATTATTAAATGTACAGTACTGTATAACTAGTTTCTGTCCACGTAGTTTACATTACATTAGTTTACATGTTTACATTTGAGCAGTTTTGTCTCTGTATCATATTAGTACCCAGGAATACAATATTGTGTGTGTTTGTTCATTTATATCAATGAGCAAATCTGCACCACAAAAGAATAGCAGGGTGATTTGGGATTGTAGTTTTTAAGTTCACTAGAGAGATTTCTTAAGCTCACTGAACACAGACTTTACATTTTTGAATGTTTAAAGCAAGGTATACATACTGTTTACCTGATTCGGTTTTGCTTTGCAAATCTTATGGATGGGACTACAGACTTTTCGATAAAAAGAAGCAGCCAAAAGCACCTTCAAACCAACCTCAGAAGATGGCTTCAAAAAACATTTTAACCACCATCCCTGCATTTCTGAGCAGCTCTGCAGTTTATAGTTCTTTCCCTATGAGTCTTTTGGTCGTTTTATTGGAATATTTGATTGAACAAAACTTTTCATGTGCGTGTAGTTATGAATGGAATTTGTGGCTAATAGTGCTCATGTTCATTGGACCTTCTGTTTTTATATTTGCGTTAATGCTCACCGTGTTAGGACCCTGCTGCTCTCTGGATACAACGGCCAAACATCAGTTTCATTTCTGTAAAGCTTTGGGACATTGTCTGATTCCTCCTGTTACATGGATTATCGTATTGTTACTTGATGGTGATTTTTTGGCTTGTCTCAGGACAACATGGAATGGAAATTATGTTTTTGATGAAGAGTTAAACAGAATGTGGTGTAAACCTGAACGAGCCCTTAAATTATACACTGACGTTTTAAAACAAATGTATCAGGAGTTTATCTGCGATTCTCAGGTAAATATCACATATAGTAATTTGTGGTTACAAGCACAGTGCTTCATTCAGAAGTTGTTATTGTTTTTTTTCTAATTGTCTTATTTCTTGCTCTTCCTTTCTTGTATTATGTTTCCAGATATGTGGCTATATCGGGATCACTATTCTTGGTTCTGTGATCATTGTCTATGTGGGTATTAACGGCTGCAAAACAGGAACAGAACCAGAGCAACAGAGGGAGGAACAGGGCCAGGGTGGTGAACAGGAGCGTACAGCTCCTTCAGCAGTGCAGCAGTCGTAAACGAAATCATCTCTATAACTCCAAAAAAAAGATTCAAATATTAAAGTCCTATTGCTGATGTGATGCTTTTTAGCTATTTTTATTTTGGCTTTGATATTTCTTGTTTAAAACCTATTTTATTAACATATACTGCTAAGTGCTTACTTCTGAAATAAATGCTCCAGAGAATGTTTCCCTCGTGGAACAAGACCCCAGGCACTAAAAGAACAGATCAACAGATTCATAGGAGGCATGATAAATACTATTCCTGTCTGTGTTGTAGCACATTTAACATTTTTGTTATATTCTGATTTTGACTGATACCTGTCTATTAGTTTATAGCTATTAATCTCCCTATGTGTTGAATGGACCCACCTGTCCTATATTACTCACTGTGTAAGCCTGCTCTGTTCTTATATTTGTAACTGGATTGTTTTGTGTCTAAAAATGTATCTGGATTGGTTGGTGTTTGTGCTGCCTTTCAGCCAGAGAGTTGAGAGTTACCGGATTAAAAAAGGGAAAATCAAAAGGCTTACACATTAAATTACTTAAACTTCATAACAATGAAATATGTGTTTTAAATTACATTGTATAATTGTGTATTAATAAAGAAAAAAGAAAATATAATGAAATGTATTGTCTAAATTATTTCTTAAAGAAAAACTTGCAATGAATGAATGAAAAACACACTTTCATTATCTTGCAGTTCCCAGGTTCTGTGTTTTGATCCTCATATTTGTGGTTGGTTGACATAGTAGGAAAAAATACTTTAAAAATATCTTTGTTCTGTTGAACACAAAAAGTATATATTTTGATGAATGTAGGAAAGCAGACAGTTCTGGGCCACCATTGACTACCATTGTAATTTCCTACCATGGTAGTCAATGGGGTCCAAGAACTGTTTGGTTACAAGCATTCATCCAAATATCTTATTATTTATCTTATTATCTTATCTTATTTTTGGGTGAACTGACCCTTTAAATCTTAGCCAAAACACAATGAGCTCAAAATTGTTTTTAAAGGCATCACCCTTTTAATGAATAATTCTTGATGAAAGAGATACAGTATAAGGGTTTGCTGGCCATTCTCCAATAAGAATGCTAACAAACCTTTCTCTAAATCTAAAAAATGTTCTTGTCCTTTTACCTCTTGTAAATTATACAGACTGCAACAAGCCACACCCGTCCAGCTTCAAATTTCAGTGTTTGACACACAGATGTTACTTTAATATGCAGAACATTTCAAATAAATTAAAATAAATAAGAGTTAATTCAATGTTATGTCTTTATATAACGCCACTATAACGCCATTGACACCATTGGTTTTGTGTCCATACAATAGAAGTCAATGGGTACCGCCATGGTTCGGTTACCAACATTCTTCAAAATATCTTCTTCGGTGTTCCGCAGAAGAAAGAAAGTCAGACAGGTTTGAAATGACAAGAAGGTGAGTAAATCATGAAAGAATTTCCATTTTTGGGTCAACTATCCCTTTAAATTTCTGCTGTTAGGATGTAGGGTGGTAAGGGCATAACAAATAATTTAACAGGTATTTACTGGCACAAATACAATACACATATTAAAAAGTGCAATGTTTTTGCGTGTTCTTTATGCATTTTGTCCATCAGCATAATTTTCAACTGTACTAATTCTTTTTCTCAAAGTGTGCTAAAAGTTGGCATTTATGAGTTAGTCTTTCTTGTTTAATTACTGTAAATTGATAAATATTAGCTCTGGTTTTAATAGTGTCATGTTTTGTGGACAGAACCCAAATGCAGATGTTATTTATTTATTTAATAATCAGAAAATATCCACAAGGGTTAGCAAAAACCAGCATAGATCAAACAAGACGGCAAAATAAACACAAAATCCACAAAACTTGATGGACAACAGGGAAAGATGAACGAACAAGCACAGGACAGCAAACACAAGGGCATTAACAGCACAAACAAGGGACGATTACATGGGGCAGGTGCAGGGCATGACATAATGATAGGATAATAGGGGCAGGATCAAGACTTGAGACAAGAAAAGCACATGCTACACAGAAAACAAACAATGCCCATGTAGTACCATACACAGAAAACAAAAAAAGAGAGCACATGGCAAACACAGATCATGAGCGATGTGCTTCAACAAATATCAAAACATTGAGTGAGCATCAGTTTTAGGGGCTGCAGGCACAGCGTTCTTCCCCAAGTTGAGCATTTTTCAACTCTGGGTGCCCGATCGAACGCCGTGGGAAAATCGTGCCGGTGCTGAGCGTGGAAAAAATCTGCCAGCTGATAGCGTTTTCAAAAAACGCAGCGTTTTCATAGGAAATAATTGTAAAAACACGCCGTACGCCGGCAGAAACGCCTCGGTGAACACAGCCCCTTACTGAAGATCCCAGGCTTAACAACATGACTAGAACAGGACTATCAGGATCCGAACCTTATGCTCAACACAAAACACAGGACTGCCACACAGAACTAGAAGCAGGCCAAATAGCTACATTGGAAGTCATTGTTCAAAATCGACACAAAAGTATTTATCATGATTTTTATCAACAGCATTCGATAAAGATTTTAATGTGGTACCATTTTACGATAAATTAGTTTAAAAAGCATTGATAATATTGCTATTTATCAATTTACTGTAGTTTATACTACAGAACACTGTATAGCCCATACTTTAACAAAGTGTAATTATTATGATATACTACAGTATACTACAATTTTCCAGTTTGCTGTAGCAAAGGAATATACTGACATACTAATATACTAAACTGTACTTTTGGGGTCTTTTGGTGTTTTAATATTATGTATGTATATTTAGTTATTTATTTTTATAGATCTCTGCTCTAGCGCTGCTAGTGGTCGTCTGCACTCTTGCCATGTCAACCATCATTTATCGTGACTGTGGGGGAATTTCCGAGCGATCAAGAGAAGCAACGCGGCTTATCAGAACTACAACACCAGTCTGTCAGACAACATCACTTCAGGCTTTACACAAATGGCCATATAGGTTAGACTGTCATATAGACAACTTTGACATTTCTGATGACGACTGCTGTGTTTATATATCAGTGTTTTGAGAAGAGGGTTGGCATGTATAACAACAGGATGTGTGGTCTACCAAACTATGGTGCCTGCCAACGTTTCTTATCGCATGTGTGCCCTATAGACAGTCCTACACATTTTTCATGAAGGGTAGCTAAATATATTTATTTTGTTGCATAAATTGATGAGAACTCTTTTTGTTTACGGACATGGTATGTCTACAAACCTAAAGCAGGTGACTTTACAGTAAGCAAACTTTTCAATTTGCTTTCAGTTTACTCCCAGTGCTTAGGAGGAACAGCTGAGATCTTAAAGATTTAATTTGTGACTTTTTTTAATTTGTGTGTTTTTCTGTTTGTCTTTTTGTTACTGTTTGATGTTCGTATTAACATGCAAGGAAAATGACATCAGGCAACTTAAATTAAATAAGAGTATATTAATGTGTTATTGAAAAAGCATATGCTTCATCGAGAATTCCACAGCTGCGATTAATTATACAGCAAGACAACACATTACAACAGGTACTATACTGTACTGTACTGTACTAGTTGTTGCTTTTGCATGTCCACTAAATGCTAAATGTGTAAACTAAAGTGATTTCTTACCCTAAGGTAAATTTCTGTATTTATTTATTTATTTCACTAACATTAATTGCAATTACTATCTTTTGTATTGGAGGGTATATCTGACCACCAGTGAAGTAGCTATCTTGTGGACGAGACTACAGACGATTTGAGCCAAAATAATCTTCATACACTGTCAGAAAAAATGTGCCAAATTTGTACCTTTAGGGGTACAACGGCTTGTCACTTGTACCCCTAAAGGAGGTAATTTAGTTTAAAGTCCACGATTTTTCTTCGTGACACTACCACGACTTTTTTTCGTGCACAAAAAAGCTGATAAGAGGAAGTTGTACATATTTCACAAGATGGCTATAAGCCAACCCTTACCCCACTCAAACCCTAAAATCATAGACACAAAGGCTAATTTTGCTAAAACAAACACTTTTTACCAGGTGGCGAAGCAATGATAAAGGTCCACCCTAACCCTGCCCCTAAATCTAACTTAAATCATAGTAAATGAACGAATGAGACCGCAAGAATTCACAAGAATGAGCCACCTCGTGAAATGGGTAATTACGATCAGATTGCGTTGATATATATAAAAGATACTGTGTATTAAAATACAAATACAAATCTGTGCTGAGTTACACACAAAAAAGGGAAAATTTGTGTCAATGAACACAAATTAATAGATTCTAATTTTCATGACTATGTCACGAACTGCCTTGAAACTGTGTTGATTAGCAGAAGTGGTAAGGAGACATTTGGAAGCTTGTAACGGAATAACACATAATATTGAATGTGGACACGACTGAGGAGATGCACAGATGACAAGGAGAATAGTCACAAACCTCGATAAATCCAGTACGTAAGTAGGTTTGCAGGTATAGATCGGGTACAGAGGAATACAGACATTGGAGAGGAACCATGAAATCTACATGAGATGTAAGTAGTCTTTTCTTATACATTTTACATGTACATTTCTGTTTGAATTATAAAACTTTTGTCTGAAGTTTTAGTTTATTCGGGATAAACATTCTCTCTGTATTGCCTATCTGAAACTGAGCTGTCTGACTGCGCTTTGAAAGTCAGTTGCGATGCTGGCTATGGGCGGAGCTCCCGAACCTCATCAAAACTATCTTAATTTGTGTTCTGAAGATGAAGGGATGTCCTATGGGTTGTCGAACGACTTGAAGGAAAGTAATTCATGGTCATTTTTCAGCGTTTAAGGTACAAACTATGAGGGTATGTATTTATATCTTTATGCAGTGCTGTATTACAAGCCTTTGTATTATATTTGTTCAAAGAATAGTGTTTGTATCTTTATACAAAGGAACTAATCTGCACCCCAAAAAGATGAGACAGAATGATGAGGGTTAACATAAGATTTACAAGTTCATTAAACACAAGCTTCAGAGGTTTGAATGTGTAAAGGACACACGTTGATTTCATTCAGTTCTGCTTTGCAAAGTATGTTTTGTTTTGCAAATCTTGCGGACGGCACTGCAGACTTTTCAGAAAAGAGAAGCATTCTCAAACCAACCTAACAAGATGCTTTTAAAACAATTTCTAACAACCTTCCGTGCAATTCTGAGCAAATCTGCCGTTTACAGCTCTGTCCCGATGAGTCTTTTGTTGTTTTTACTGGAGGTGTTGATCAAACAAGAATTTTCATGCCCGTGCGGATATGAAGGGATTAACTGGATAATAACATCCATCTTCGTCGGACCTTCTCTTTTCACGTGTGCCTTAATGTTCGTCCTGCTAAGATTTTGCAGATCTGGATCCTGTGGACTAAATAAAGTGGAAGGTGATCAGATGAGTTTTCCCGATGCTTTTCTGCAGTGTCTGATTCCGCCTTTTATATGGATCATCATCTTGTTTCTTGATGGTGATTACGTGGCTTGTGGCTCGACATCGTGGAAAGGAAATTATGTTTTTGATGAAGAGCTAAACCGAATGTGGTGTAAACCTGCTCCACGGGCCCGTGCAGGAAAAGAGAGCGACCTGCGACAGAAGTATCACGTGTTCATCTACAAATCTAAGGTAAACATCACATATGATAAGGACCGTAAAAAAGAGAGATCGCAATGTTTCAAATCGAATGTTTTTAACTTCATTTCTTCAAAATGTTGATGTATTTCTTCAGGCTCTAGGCTATGCAGTCATCACGTTTTTGAGTCTTTTAATCATCATAGTGGGTTTATATGAGTGCTGCTGCTTCAGAAGACGTCCAGAGACACAGAAGGCACTGCAGGGAGGAGGACAGCAGCCCAAAACACATGTTCCTGTTCCCAACTTCACCCCTTCAGAAGGGAGTGGACTAAAAGAAGAAGAGTCGTGAAACACTATAAACTGTTTTCTAGTTATGTTTTGGTAGATTACAGAATAGTGAAGATGTGTGACAAAGAAGGCAACCATTCACAAAACCGAACTTGGTTTAACAAGAAAGTAAAATGCAAGGTCATCACCTATACTCAACATGTTGGAACAGGTGAGAATAAGTTAAAGACACCATCACAAAAAAAACAAGACCATGTAGTACAGTACAGTACAGAAAAGAGTGTATTGTCTCGACCGGATCACCTGGGTAAAGGTCTGTTTCTCTATAATCTCTGTTTTTGTCTTTTTCAACATTTTATACATCAAACATTTTGTTAACTTCAATATAAAAATCATTTTAAATGTGTCCAACTTAGACTTCATTTGACTTTGCTGCCAGTTTGTTTTTGATGTGCAACATAAATAATACATTTATAATAAATAATAAAATGAATAAAAATATTGTTCCTTGTGAGTGATTAAATACAGATAGACATATTAAATAATCTTTTAAAACGTGGCCTGTTTAGTTTCATATTTATTTTTAGATATTAGGCAATCATTTATTTATTTTTTCATCTATGTTTGGTATGGTTGCATGGTTAGGACGCACCTTTGAATCACACTATTATTTTGGAGCTTCCAAGGTTTGCAAAACAATTTCACCAAAGGCACAAATATTTGACGGTCACGCCCTGCTTACTTCAGAGTATTCATCTCTAGATCGTGCTCACTTTCAAACATAATGTGCCAAAAAGTTGCTTAAAAGAGCTGCTAAAATGCTAATTAGCTCTTGTTGTCAATTCAAAAAGCAAAACTTTTTTTGGTTGGGTGTTGACAACATTACTGTTAACGCTGGTTTGAATCGGAACAACTATTTTCACATTCTCACAAGTTTAATGCTGTACTGGCTTTGTTTCATACTGTAGGTACCCACCTATATAAATATTTGACAAGTAGAGACCGGTGAAAATAGGTTGAAATTACATAAAGACCATCACAACAACACAAGAGCAAGTACAGATACGTCTAAAATCATTGTTTCTGCTGAATTGTGAGTACCTTTTTTGGATCTCTATAAACACAACTCGCTGCATGCAAATGATATCTAATGTATTGTTGACATACTTGAGTATGGAACAGAAATTTGTAAAGACATAGATTTGTAAAAAGCAGTATGTAAGTGTTTTAAAATGTCACATCTTTAAAAAATTGCATGTAATTATTTACTTCACTGAATAAAAATGTGTGTTTTCTTTATTTTCTGTAAACTGCCTGTGGACAGAACTACAGACGTTACAAGAAAAAGAAGCAAGAGAGAAGAAGCCCAGACGATGCCTTCATCTAAAAATCTTTTAAAGAACTTGCGTGTATTTCTGGACAGATCTGCTGGTTTCAGTTCCTTTCCAGTGAGCCTTTCGTTAATTGGCGTGGAGTCGTCGATGGAACCAAAGCTTTTATGTCCATGCAGTCTTTGGTGGAATATAGGGCTGATAACACTCATCTTCATTGGACCTTTTGTTTTTAATGTTGCATTAATGTTCATCCTGTTAAGACCCTGTACATGTACTGTACATGTAGATGTAAAGAAAACATACAAATACTGTATCCAAGTTTCATTGCTGTCGATATTTGAAAAGACGGAGCATTTAATGTCTGATTCCGAAGTGATGCTTCATGTTTTATGTATTACATGTATTCCCCGACTGCAATCAGCAATTTTTATTTTGTCTTTAATAGCAAAATTGTGCTATCATTTTTCTGTTTGGTAGTTTGAATACAAACCACGTGCCTGTTAATGTGCAATAAAGAGTAAGTGAATATAAGTGAAAGTGGTGTTGGAAAAATTGATGAGAAATATTAAAAGCGGGGTGTCCGATTTCTCTTAGCCGTTGTTGATGTTCAAATCACCAAAACAGACACACCCCTACCCCCATTTTTCGCTTTCGTCGGCGCTCAGCTCGGCTAATGTCCATTCTGTGCACCTTACTGCTGATTGGCTACAAGGTTGTTTTGGTACTCGGCCCGACTGTCTAAAGCGTAATTCGGAAATCGGTTACCCCGCCTTTAACTTGTGAGTTTATACTAAGATCTCAAATTTTTGACTGCTTACATAGTATTGTTCCATGTTCTCCACATCAAATCCATGTCCCCTAAATGCCACAATGATTGGCCAAAGATTTGCTGTTTAAAGCACAGTATACGCATATAAATGCTTGAAACACTTTGGGGGGGTTAACCAATACTGTACAATACACTCTTAAAAGTGAAGGTGCCACAATTGTTACTTCACAGCGATGTCATAGAAGAACACTTTTGGGTTCACTAGATTTGGGACAATCAATCGACCAATCAGATGACCACATTTAATCCTCACTCCATTGGCACCTCTGTGACATTATAAACAAAAGATTCTATTTGTCACAAAGTACAAAGTGTCGTGAACGGCAGGGAGAGAGAACCCAATTGCAGGCAGGCGGGTTGAAGGGGTTAACAAAAAGACTTTATTATAAACAAACACAAAACAAAGACCCGCGATGGGGTAAAACACAGGAACAAGAAAACAATAAACAGGTACAGATCGAAGACTAACTAGGCACTAGACTGAATAAACACTAGACAAACTAAACTAAAAACACTTACTAAGACGATGAAACAGCACGACAGGAACAGGCAATACTGGAAAACACTGGACGAGCAACAGGACGAACTGAATACAATGACCGAGCAATGGACAATGAGACATGAGGGTATTATAAAGGCAAGACAAATGAGGGATAATTACACAGGGCAGGTGAGGAACATGAGACACGGCAGGGAAGCGATACAGGAAATGAGAGGGGCGGGGCCAATGACAAGACACGAGAAAGCACATGAGATGTAAAAACGTAAACAACTCATGTTTTCTCACATAAAACCTAAGGGTTCTTTCCCGATCCTGCCACACGACTAGAAATTCAGAAACAAGAAGGCAGGACTGTGACAACAAAGTACTGAGCCTGGTAAGGGACATGACGGTGGAAAAAAAACTGAGAAGGGAAAGAAAAATATTTTTCAAGCCTTCGCAAAAAGTGCGGTCACCTGAGAATATTTTGTGTTTTCTTGCAAACATATTTTTGTTCACAATGTTTCTCAGGGGAATGCATGATATCTTTTGAACAGATGCCGCTTAAAGGGACAGTTCACATAAAAATGAAAATTCTGTTATCATTTACTCACCCTCAGGTTGTTTCAAACCTGTAAAATTGTCTTTGTAAGAATTTGAGCAATTTTCGGTTCTGGGACATCATCCACTACCATAGTGGTACAAGGCTTCGAGACTTGTATCGCTTTAGACCAATGACGTCATAGATGATGTCTGAAGCCTCGCTTCCACCTGAGTGGTTCAGTAGCGGTTTGAATCTTGCCGCGACATTTTGACAGCTATATAAACCAAGTACCACAAGCATTCACTGGCCTCTGTTAAACCCAGACACTTTCCAGTTTTACAATAATCATATTGCCCCTTCTGCCTTTTGTGACCAAATAATTGATTTACACACATTTATTTCAAGTCAATAAGTTAATTACACACTTATGTTATACAAGCATTATATTATATACCACCAGAAAATACACATTATATTCATATAAATAGATTAGTTTACGTGGAAATTGATTTTTTTCTTCACCGTTATTTCTTAGCCTTAACTGGCGCAATATACAGTGCATCACAGACCACGTCAGGCACATCTGTAATGTATCTCCTTGTTTTACCCTCTTTGGCCACCAGATGGTATTGTGAGCAAATGAAGCCTCGAGAAATGAACCCTTTTGTGAACCACTTGGCTAAAAAGCTCCAAAGCTTCATGAGGCTTCATCTCGCCACCACCTTTGACTGCCATTCACTTCTTCCTACTATGGTAGTCAATGATGTCCCAGATGTGAAAATTGCTAACATTCTTCCAATTATCTCTCTCTGTGTTCATGCGAACAAAGTAGTTTATACAGGTATGAAAAGACATGAGGGTGAGTAAATGATGACAGAATTTACATTTTTGGGCGAACATATCCCGTACCTTTTTTGGCACAAAACAAAACATGATTGGTTGCTGTATCTGTCAGTCGTGTGGCGTCTTGCGCGGCCCTTGGCCATTCAAATTGTCTCATGTGTCACCTGAGAGAATAATGTGTCACATGCCTGCAGAAACGAGACAAAACTGAAAGTGAAACCAACAACAAATCATGCTTTTTAAAGCTTTCTGATTTTATTTTGAGCATACTGAAGAACAGCAGTTTGTACGTGTCATTTAAAAGCAGAAATGCAGGTAGATTCATCACATTCAGTGTTCACGGCAGTGCTCAGAAATTAAAACTAAATCAATCTAATTCATAATTGATTTTACTGAAATGAAATGTGGCAAATATTTTTTTTTTTTTTGTCGAAGGGCAACTGACCACCAGGAGAGAGAGAAGCAGCCAAAAGCATCTTCAGACTGACCTCAAGATGTCTGGTCCAAACAACCTTGCAAACAATGCTGTCCCAAACTGTTATTACAAGCCCTTTTCCAGTGGGTCTTTTGTTCATCGGGCTGGAGGCTTTGATTGAACAAGATTCTTTCAGATTTGAGGTAGGAATTTATGTTTTTGACGAAACTCTCAAAAGGGTGTGAAGCCGCTGAACACGGGAAAAAAATGAGAGAGAACTACGACAAAAATATGAAGACAAAATCTTCTTTTCTCAGGTAAATATTATATACGATATGCACTTCTTGTTGTCTTCAAAAAATAATATGCAAATGTGTCATGGTCCTGCCTCCTTGTTCATGATTTTCCGGTCTAGTGGCAGGATCGTGACAGATCCCTTGTGTTTAGTGTGAGAAAGACATGGCATTGTTTACTATTGACATGCCATGTGCTTTCTCGTCTCGTGTCTTGTCTTTGGCCCCGCCCCTCTCATTCCCCGTATAGCTTTCCTGCTGTGTCTCATTACCCTCACCTGCCCATTGTTATCTTGCTTTGTCAGTCTCCCTATTTAACGCCCGTGTGTTTGCTGTCTTGTGCTGAATCGTTTTGTATTCTCCTTATGTTATGCTCGTGTTCCTCTTGCCTTGTCTTATAATTATCCGTGGATTACCTTGCCTTGTTTTGGACGTTCTGTCGTGTTTTGGATTATTATTTATTTTGCCCCCTTGAGGGAAGTGTTTGTTTTGAGTTCTGGTTATTTGATCGTGTCCCGTTTTTCCCCATTGTGGGTTTTTGTTTTCTGTTTTGTCATGTTTATTAAAGTCTGTGTTTAACCCCTTCACCACCGCCTGCCTGCACTTGGGTTCTTCCTCCGAAATCGTGACAAAATGATATGCACTGTGCTTCATTTAAGCTTTCATTAATTGTTTTTTTATGATTTATATATTTATCATTGCATTTTTTCAGTTTGCTGGTTATCTTTGGGCTGCTGTCCTCAGTGGTATGATTGTCTTTCTGCGCAAACATAACAAATCAACGATTTGCGTGCCACATATTTACCCGAGGAAGAACTTGTCAAAATAGGAAACTGACTTCATCTGACCTTTTTTATGTCCAGTTGTGATGTTTTGTTTTGTTTTGTTTAGTCTGTTGTTGTAGTTTTTGCATAAAGAACAAAATACAAATCAGCATAAACAGCCAATTTTACTCTAGCCTTGGATATGAGCATGTTAAAGTCTTGATGATGTGGGTGCTTACATACTGTATGTAGAACCAATTGTATTAAAGAAGAAAGTGTATATTGTGTTATATGTATGGTATCATATTATAGTATATAATATGATACCATACATATAAGTATATACATACATACGTAAAAGTATTACTTCGATTTACCATCTTTTTTTGTGAAAGATTTTAAGCCAGAGGTTTCAATGTCCTGCAGAGTTCAGATCCAATAATCAAAGGTCAGGAAAATATTATATTTTGTAAGAACTTCTCTTGTTGTCTTTAAAAAAACATATGTACAGTCTGTAAGCAAAGTGATGGGTGGAAAATGTGAATCGTTATATTCACAAAATTATTTTTTTTCTCTCTTTTGTATATTTTCTTCTTTATCTAATATTGTTTTTTTTCAGATCATAGTTTATAAAGTGCTCGTTGTCTTCAGTCTTTGGATCCTTGGCGTAGTTGGCATCTTTGAGTGCTGCATAAGTACAACTGAACAATGAAGTGAAAATCAGAAAAATTCAGTTCCTTTAAGGAGAATGTGACAATTTGACAATGTGGTTAATAGGGTCTACATGTGTATGTGTACTGTGTAGATGTGTGTGTATTATGTTTTCTTGTCAGTATAGAGGAACTTATAAAAAAACCCTTCAAAACACAAGATCTTGGAAACATACTTTATAAACCAAAGATCCTCAAAACTTCTGACCTGTAGAGACCTTTTTGTTTCCATAGTGTAGTTCTGGAATTTCCCAGCAGGGTCTAACTAGACAAACCCTGACCTTGACACGAACAAGGCAATGTGTTAACAGATTGTTAATAATAATAATAATAGCATTATTATTATTATTATTATTATTATTAGTCTTAAAGGGATAGTTCACCCAAAAATCTACTTTGTGCGATTTTTTACTCTCCTACATGATGTTAAACATGTTTAGAGAACTTCCAGCATCTTCGGAGCACAAATAAAGATATTTAGGTGACATCCGAGAGCTTTAAGGCCACATAGTGGCTCAGTTGATTTTTTTTTTGAAGCGACGAGAATGCTTTGTGCGAAAAACAAACCAAAATACAGACTTTAAACGATATATTCTCCTCTGTCTTGTCAGTGTATGGCGCGCGTTCACGAGAGCACTTCGTCGTCTTCTTGGACCGGAGCACTTTGACGCATGCGTATTAGGTTTGTGCGCCGAATGCCGCATGGGGCTTGCCCCTATTGGACGCCGGCGCTCTGTCTCACAACACCAAAGTGCAACTCTGTGTTTACATGCAGACGCACGCTGTATATACCATTGAGTTCGACACTGATTGTGCAGTAGGTCTAGGTGTAGTATACGAAATGGTGCTAAAATGTTCCTTTCCAGGATGCCCGAACCGCACGAAAAAAACGGAAAAACGTAAAGGTGAATTACCTTTGTCGAAACATGAAAGGCTTACTTTTTATATGTTCCCGTTACATGATCCTGAGCGGCTGCAACTATGGCTGCTGGCTATCCGGCGGGACGTGGATTTACCAATTCAATACAAAAAGCAAATGAGGTTGTGTAGTGAACATTTTTCAAAAGACGACTTAGGAACGTTAAGATGATTTGGCGCACAAACCTAATACGCATGCGTCAAAGTGCTCCAGTCCAAGAAGAAGACAAAGAAGAAGTGCTCTCGTGAATGCGCGTCATACACTGACGAGACAGAGGAGAATATATCGATTAAAGTCAAGGTAAGAACAGGAAGGGTATACAGGAACAAGGACCGACTACACTAAACTAGACAAAACTAAATACAACACTAGACTAGACATGACATTAAATAACTAAACTAAACTTACATAGCAACACAAGACAAGGTGGGTCAGGGAACATCACAAATCAAAAATGAACCAGCACAGGACAGCAAACACAAGGGCTTTATAAAGGGGATAAATCAAGAGGGGAACAGGTGCAGGGCATGAACTAATTAACGATCAATAATGAGGAGACAGAGGGTGGGAACAGAGACGAGACCGGAAAGGGTGTATGGCAAGCCATAAGGGCCAAAATTACCCCTCTCCACATGAAACATGGGGTTCTGTCATGATCTTGCCACTAGACCACGAGAAACATGACATGATGCAGCAGAATCATGACAGTGGGTGAGTAAAAAATCACACAAAATTGATTTTTGGGTGAAGTATCCCTTTAATGTTAAGAGTCATTATCTTCAGCCTTGCAATATATTCCCACAGTATCTGAGATTAAAATTGAGGGTTTTAAATTATGGAGTGTCTATTTAATCTGGGTACAAATAGCCTGCCTTATTGGCAGAGACTATTTGCACTAGCTTCGTCCACCAATGTGTGGTTGGAATAGAGAAAGTGTAAAACCGATGCCATTTTAAAGCAACTCCAGTAGTATAAGGTGTATAGTCTGTATAGCTTTGGCACTGCAGACTGGGGTTCTAATCTTCTTTTTCTATCACATTACAGATCATAAAGGCATTTGTTTTAAATAAAATTGATTTAAGACAAAAAAATTCATTCATAAAGTTTAGGTTTAGGGTAAGGTTAGAGGTTGATGTAGGGCTTTAATAACTCAATAAATTGCCATCTTTTTAATAATTTTTATAAGTATAATGATTTACTCTCTGTTATTATTGCATAATGTTTCATGCACAACAATACTGAGGTGCAAATAGTAACATTCTCTGACACTATGTATAAGTAGGCCTACCAATAGCATCTAACTACTATTTCTACTTAATCCAAAGAAAATACAGCTATTTTCTGGTTAGTGTAAATAGCATATGGCTAAGAAATTCTGCTATTTTCACTTAGTGTAAACAGTACTGCTATTTAAACTCAGTGTAAATAGTATCTGTTGCTATTTTTACGTAGTGTAACACTTAGCGCAAATAGCCGCTGCCTTTAAATTGTGTGTGTTTTTTGTATAAGATGTAAAGATGTGAAAAAAACCACTAAAAGATCGTAAATGTTAATGTTACCAATTTTAATGTTGTATACTGTAGAGTATAAAGTAAAGATGCAAGTTACCCGCTAGTGTAAAATCTGACAAGTTCCCATTCGTTCTGAAAACGTACTTTCTCATATTGTTCAGTACATTAACATCTCTTTAACACTGTAGTCAAAAACGAATGTGAAACTAACTCAAAGTTGTTAAAACAGACTCGTTGTTAAAGTCGTCATTTAGGTATTAGGTAGAAATACATTTTAGCATTTTAACACAGCATAGGGTCTATTAAATAAAATCGTAAAGGCACACTTTCACTTTGTACTGTATGACGTAGTGTTCAAAGCATGCATTTTATAGTTGATTTGTACGTTTGGATGGCTTGTATTTTCTAAATGTAAACACTGTAATAAGCTTAATATTGCGCTATTCATTATGCATTTATATTATTTACCTATTTTTTAAATAGCTTTCATACAGCGTCAAACCACACCTTGAACACTTCTGTAAATGGGCACATGTTTGCCTATCACAAAGAGGGACTTCTCCATTTCTGAAATAATGACTGCTTACTTTTTTCGTATTTTTGTGCTTTGTCAGTGATCTACAGCATCATGCGAATAAGTTTTAGTTACACTTTCTTTTTATTTGTCCTTTTACAGTAATTTCACAAATAAGTACTGAGTATTGTTAACAGCATAAGGTTAGGGTTTGGTGTAGGGTTGGTTTGGTTTTAGGGTTTAGAATCATGTATAATTCACTGTATTTTTGTATTGTAAAGTAATGTATTACCACTAATTCTTCTAACAATACTGAACCTTGCAGCCAGTACTACACACAGTTTAACACACAACTAAGATATTTTTAGTCAAAATTATGGTAAAAACATGGTGTTGCAGGTGGCTAATTGTTTTAAAGACTTTTTTATTTTTTAAATATTTTGTTAATATTTAAACATTAACAAAATTACCATTTAAAAACTATCCATTCATTCTCAGTCTTGTCTAGAGAGAGATAATAAAGAGATCCTGCCAATGATTTTTTTTTACTCTGGAAGTGTTTTCTTTGTTTTCTATTGGGGTGTTTTTTTATTTTAAAACAACTGACAACCGTATAATGGTTCACCGAGAACATAAGGTTGTTCTTTAAAGTGAGAAGTTCTTGTGACGCAGAACACCCCTCAGTGACGCTGATTCTCAGTTATTTAAATGTAGTTACAATTCCACAATTGCATTCTGTAAGAAGGCACATCACAACAGGGAAAAGAGAAACAACAAATAAAGGTAAAATTTAAAATGATTTTGAATTCAATTGAATTTGAATAATTAGATATTGTGTCTAATGTACACTATAAAAAATGATTCTGTGTCATAGTAGATTTAATGAAATTAATTGAGTGAACTTTACTTAATACAATTAATAAAAAAAAATTAAGTTAAAGATATAGAAAAAACATCGGAATTCTGAATGCACAAATTATTGAGTGAATTCAACTTAATTTTATCACGTTCAACCCACTTAAACTTGTGTAAAGGATCTTTACTTAATTATTTTGTGGTAGGACTACATTAATTATTTTAGTTAATTTCACTAACTGAGCAGTGAATTTAGAGTTCCCAGCATGCTTTGCATGCAAAAATATTGATTTTTCTAAGATGATCATGTGACATGTGCTTAAATAATTTAGGTAATTTTACTTAATTTATTCATGGAATATTGCATTAAAAATACACTTTAAAGTACTTAAAAATATTTTGTGTATATTGTTACCATCATTTCTTTAAGTAAATATCTGTGTCATTTTTTACAGTGTACTATTAACTTTATAAGATAAGTTATATTTTGGTTAAAACAATTTGGGCTGGGTTTCCCAAAACCTTCTTAACGCTACGTCATTCTTAAGTTATACCTTAAGAGTGGTAGCCATATACTCTTATGAACAACGTAGTGATACAAAGGTTTCGGGAACCCAGCCTTGATCATTAATGGTTGTTCATTTCATATGTGTGGGAATTGCATTTTCCATAACCAGGTGCACAGTGAAATAAAACAATGAGATGACATTAAAAATAAGCTGTAAAAATGGATTTGTTGTTTCAACTTAAAAAATTAAGTTTAGTTTTTGTTAGTTCAATGTAGAAATATTAGTTTATATGTTACTTTGAATCAAAATTTTACTTACTTCAACTTAACATTTTTAAGTTGAATTAAGTAAAAATTTTAAGGCAGCTGGGTAACTTATTTTTTTAAGTTAAAACAACTAATCATTTTGGGTACAAAATCATAAGGGCATTGTAGTATTTTCAACACACTTGGTTTACATCTGCAAGATTGTATAGGCACTTTCAACATAAACTTGATATTTATGCATGTGTGAAAATATGGATGTTTGTTAAAAATATAAATGGAATGTATTTTGTAATTTCTTTTATATGAAAGAGTAAACATTATTTTCTGTTTTGAAGGCAGACAGGACTACAATGCCTTCACCACACGATCTTTTAAAGAGCTTACATGACGTTCTCAGCAAGTCCATTTTTTTCAGTTCCGTTCCAATGAGTCTTTTGTTAATCGGACTGGAGGGGTTGATTGAACCAAACCTTTCATGCCCGTGCAGTGAAGGGTGGAATAAGCCGCTGATAGCACTCATCTTCATCGGACCCTTTCTTTTTACGTTCGCTTTAATGTTCATCCTGTTAAGACCCTGCACATGCGAACACAGGTGTTCTGTAGATCCAAAAGCTTTACTAAAATGTCTGTTTCCTCCTGTTATGTGGATCATCATCTTGTTACTTGATGGTGATTACGTGGCATGTGCCTCGACAACATGGAAAGGAAATTATGCTTCAAGTATACAGTCAATCAGAAAATGGTGTGTACCCTCTAATCTGTCCCTTACTGAAAAAGTGAGTGATTTCCAATTTAAGTACCAGACTTTCATCGCTACATCTCAGGTAAATATGTACCATAAGAACTTATATTGTTGTCTTGTAAAATCTTCCTTTTTTTTCTTTCTTACTTTTGTTTCTTAATTCGTTTTCTTCTGAATATTTGTCTTCTTTTTCAGATAGCAGGTTATGGAGGGATTATTGTCATCAGTCTGATCATTATCTGTGTGGGGGCTACTTACTGCTATGAAAAAACATATACAGAGACACAGGGTGGGGCAGAGGATGGGGCAGAGGATGGGGCACAGGGTGGGGCATCAAATGGGATGCAGGGTGGTGCAAAAGTTGAGGCATTGTGGGAATATTTTTTAGATAAAAGTATGATTTAAATATCAATATCATCAATAAGTGTTTTCTTTCATTTGTTTCATTAAGCTGTGTGTTTTGGTCATGTGCTTTCTATTTCACTCAGTGGAAAGTTACTGGGGCAAACAAAGAAAACAGAGAAAGTTGGGGGTTGGAGTCGTAAATTATATAGATAAACACACACACATATAAAGAGTCACAAAGAAGAGAAGTGTTATGAATTAATCCACTACATATGTTTTGAGTGTAATCATGAGTTGTGATGTGTTTTAATGAATCACAGGATTAAGAAACAACGCTACATAATTAAAAGCATTAGATGGTTGAGTGTTTTCTTTTTACTAAAGGAATGTTAAGAATGTTGGTGTGTTGTCCGGCCACAATAAACTGTTTTTAGGAGACCACTCCTTGGGGGAGGGTGTCTCTGGAGAACATTCCTCAATATGTATGTTTTGAGAAGGTTTTATTTTTCAGGAACTAAGCAGATAAACGTGGCGTATGGTGATTGGTGGAAAGAGAACAACACTCCTTAAAAGGCAAAGGCGGGGTCAGAAGATAGAACGACGTCACATACTTTATAAATATGGGTGTCAGGAAATGGGTGTTGTTGTTGGCTGTTGGAGAGATGTGTGGAGAGCAACTAACAACCCAAAGCTTTGTTATTCTTTGAAATCTGATTAATAAACTTCAGTTTTGAACTTAAAAGTTCTCTGATTTTCATGCAGGACGCCTCTAAAGTCCAACAGCATCAAATGGGATGCAGGGTGGTGCAAAAGTTGAGGCATTGTGGGAATATTTTTTAGATAAAAGTATGATTTAAATATCAATATCATCAATAAGTGTTTTCTTTCATTTGTTTCATTAAGCTGTGTGTTTTGGTCATGTGCTTTCTATTTCACTCAGTGGAAAGTTACTGGGGCAAACAAAGAAAACAGAGAAAGTTGGGGGTTGGAGTCGTAAATTATATAGATAAACACACACACATATAAAGAGTCACAAAGAAGAGAAGTGTTATGAATTAATCCACTACATATGTTTTGAGTGTAATCATGAGTTGTGATGTGTTTTAATGAATCACAGGATTAAGAAACAACGCTACATAATTAAAAGCATTAGATGGTTGAGTGTTTTCTTTTTACTAAAGGAATGTTAAGAATGTTGGTGTGTTGTCCGGCCACAATAAACTGTTTTTAGGAGACCACTCCTTGGGGGAGGGTGTCTCTGGAGAACATTCCTCAATATGTATGTTTTGAGAAGGTTTTATTTTTCAGGAACTAAGCAGATAAACGTGGCGTATGGTGATTGGTGGAAAGAGAACAACACTCCTTAAAAGGCAAAGGCGGGGTCAGAAGATAGAACGACGTCACATACTTTATAAATATGGGTGTCAGGAAATGGGGGTTGTTGTTGGCTGTTGGAGAGATTGTGGAGAGCAACTAACAACCCAAAGCTTTGTTATTCTTTGAAATCTGATTAATAAACTTCAGTTTTGAACTTAAAAGTTTCATGCAGGACTGCCTCTAAAGTCCAACAGCATCAAATGGGATAAAGGGTGGTGCAAAAGTTGAGGCATCAAATGGGGTGCAGGGTGGTGCAAAAGTTGAGGCATCAAATGAGGTGCAGGGTGGTGCAAAAGTTGAGGCATCAAATGGGATAAAGGGTGGTGCAAAAGTTGAGGCATCAAATGGGGTACAGGGTGGTGCAAAAGTTGTGACAAAGGATGAAGCAGAGGATTAGAAACTTCAACCAATTCTCCCCATCACTGAAAAAGCCATCGAGTCACCTGTATGATTTGAACTAAGAGGAGAATACTAACTTATTCCTGACCTTTTAAATTTTCTATAGATCAGGTTCTGTATAAAATGTCAAATAAAATGCAAATTTGAATATTGTTCTCAAGCACCACACAACATGGTATAAACCGCTAAACAGGTCCACACATGAAATGAAACTCAACGATATTTGAATTTTATCTCGAAAGAATGTACAGTATATACAGTATATGGTAACATTATTATTTTTAAATATAATGTTTAAGCAAAAAGTAGTTGGAAAAGAGAAATGTTATATCCACAGAATATTTTGAATAAATTAAAACGTTCTTTATTTTGTTTTCTTTATATAATGTATCACTTATCCAGAATATCACACCTCAAAGGAAAAAAGATGTTATGTCATTCCAATTCCTCTCTAACTTTTAAAATGTGTGTTTTTGGAACATTTTTGTGTGAATCCCATGTGAAACACATAGGATAACATGTAAAAACCCACGGGATGACATGTGTTTTTTGCACGTGTGAATTTCGTGTGTCTTTTCTGTAAGGGATTGGATGATTGTGATGTTAGTGCTTCTAGTGATATCTATGTAAAACGTGTAGATCAGATTACTTTTTGTGAAAATGGGTGGATGGTACGTACAAGTAATATTAGGAAGATTTCATCTATATATCTAATGAATATTACTTTAAAATTACTGTATTGTTTGCTTTTCAATTAACCTAAAATTGGAGCCTCCCAGGTTTGCTAAAAGTTGTGGGCTGATCTCCACCAGCCTAAGTTGAATAAATGTGCAGATATTTAAGGAACAATAAAACCCAGCTTACTTAAATTTTTGAATGGATGTCAAAAGCTTCATTATGCTAAATAAACAGCTTTTGTCAATGAATCGCGTGTCCGCTAATCTTCAACATGTTTTCTGCAATAATACTTTTGTTGGAAACTATGAGAGTATAATGTGTCCTTTAATCCCACTGAAAGAGTCAATCAACTCAAGACCCCAGAAGTTCTTCAGAAAGTTTAGTGAGATTTACATGTACATTTATTCATTTAGCAGACGCTTTTATCCAATGCGATTTACAGATGAGGTTAACAATGGAACAACATAAGGACAACAAAAAGCGTAAATGCAATCAAAAACTGGTCTCATATAGCCTACCACAGTATACAGAGCTATAACGTTTTTTTTTTCTTTAAAGGCAACAGGAGGAAGTGAACATTCCTGCCAAACAACAAATCACATTTACTGGTACAGTATGATTCATGGTGGAAAAAGAGTTCCACTGTTTTCCGCACGGGTTGGGATTAGGAATGCAAGTGTCTGGGAGTGGGGTCTGCGGACCGCAAGAGAGGGACGTAACAAGAAGAGTGTAACTTGAAGCAGGGGGCGTAACTTAACTATTGAAAAATTCAGATGTCCTATGACTCCTGCAAAACTCTCTGGATGTTGCAGGATATAACTTACTGTAAAGCAGCACATCACAGCAAGAGAATTACGCAGACATCAAGCAAAAGGAGTGTGAGTTAAACGGTGAGTTACGGTTCTTCAGATTATAAAAAGGTAAAAACGAAAACATTTGACTGAAGGGTTTTTTTCTGGAACCAAAATTGGTTCCAGATGGCATCGCAGTGAAGAACATTTTAAGCACCTTATAAGAGTGCATGAGAGATTTTTTTACAGTATGCACATTTAACACAATAACTTTTATGTTTGAGCAAAGCCGCGGGAACGTATTTTGAGCAGGGGGTGCTGTGATTTTTATTTTTTTTGCCAGGGCAGAAGTTATGACTGTGCCATGGGCGAGCCGTTTAAGTTTAATGTTAGTAAATAACGGAGGCAAAAATGAGTTGCTGCCGAGAATAAAGAAGGATGCCAGTGTGATTATAGGATACAGCATAAAAACAAACACATAAACGCATGATGTACTGTATGTATGCATAGCGGCTATAGCAGCTTAACCACCCAAACATCAACCTATAATAAACCATGGGCAAACCAGTCACGCGATTAAACACAACTGCATGCTGCACAGCGACAGCACATAGAAATCAACCCGTAACGTTACACATTCTGCCTGTAGATCTATTAGCCACAATCTCAAATAAATAAATAACTCTTACATTACTGCTGGCCTGCATGCAAAACTCCGAAAGTGGCCTTTCTGTCTGAGTTGACGCTGATGACGTCCTGCATGAGGACATTAATTTCAGTAAAAAACAGTCTGAAATTAGTTTTTGCGCCATTTGGACAAGACCGCTCGTGATACTTGACCTTCACTAACGCAGTGACGTCATGAGTAACAAACGTTATTAACATAAATGTAAATTTCAAGGTGTTAAGCCATACGTTTTTGGTTTTTGTAAAGATACTAGATTCCTACCTACTAGATAGTACTCTCATTGAATCCAGCAACCCAAAAGCCCTTAAAACTGTAACGTTGTGCCATTCACATGATGTTGATCATGTTCTAATTTTTTAACTTTATATATTTATATTTTTGTCCTATTCACCCCTGGCATTGTGTTTGTTGTCACTGATGCAATAAAAAAACAGTAATGTTATTAAAACAAAAACAGTAACGTTATTGTTTCAATGGATATTAGTGAATATACACATTAATAACATTTATACCACGGGGCTGATGAATGCTTCAATCTGATTGGCTGACAAACGTTCTATGTGGGTATGCGTTAACTTTCAGTAAATGCACACCTATGAAGGTGTTCCAGGTCTGCTGACCGCATTACAGTTCCATATCACTTCGCCATGTTTAGCCTACTGTTCACCAGTGAATACGTATCTAACAAACAGACAAAGTGACAGGCAAATTCCATTGTCTGAGAAGAAATAACTATTAATATTTATGGACAGCATGAACATTTGAACATGAGCACTGTACAGGACTGTTCCGACGAAAAAATAAAGCATATATCAAAGGTAACGGCAAACTACATGACACAATCAGTATCGTGATTCTGCCTCATCTTGTCATGTCTTTCTTGATCTTGTGGCAGAATCACAGCAGGATCCCTTGTTATGTGTGGAGAGAGTCATTTTGACCCTCTCGGCCTTCTATGCTCTCTCCGGTCCTTGTCTGTGTTCCCGCCCTTTTGTATCTCTCGTTATTGGTTGCTTATTAGTTCATGCCCCACACCTGTTCCCCTTTGATTTGTCCCTTTATTTAATGCCCCTGTGTTCTCTGTCTTGTGTCGGGTCATTGTACTCTGTCGTGTTTCGTGTGGGTGAGTTCTTGTCCTGTTAAGTGTAGCCTAGTCTTTTGTAGTATGTAATAGATGTTATTTCTAGTTTAGTGTAGTAAGTCCTTGTTCTTGTTATGTCATGTTTACAGTTTATTTTACGCCCACGTGGGTCTTTGTTTTGTATGTTTTGTTATTTATTAAAAGTCTAGTTTACCCCTTACCCTGTCTGCACTTGGGTCCTCTGTGTATCCGTGTCTCATCCCCGATTCGTGACAATCAGCGGGTTAAAGTTAAAAACGAAGCACAAAAATAACAACAACATGTTAAATTCGTCTGTGGAATGGGTAAACGGGACTTAAAACACACAGCAGGAAGCTTTCTATGCCACTGCGAGAACCGCAGCTGACGCAGAAACCTCCGAGTCACTTCTTTTTCTTAATACTTTTTTTATACGACAGGGGTGTTAAATACTTGACTTTTCACTCTCAGTGAAGCAAACACGTGTGCATGTGCACTGTCTGTCTTCCTCTCGCTCTCGTTAAACTGCATATATGCAGCTCAAGCAACGCCTTCAGATGAGATGCGTAAGAAATTAGTTCTACCAGCAAGTGCATTCCGGGACAAATACCATACAAATGTCTTGAGATAAAACATCGTAACAATGTCTTGTGGTGTTGTGACCGTGGTATAAGCGGAATAATTGATTCCGGTCCGTTCAATTATCGAAAGTTAATGCGCACTCCACTTCGCGTCGTGGCCGCATTACCACCTCGGGGTGTGCATTAACTTTCGATAATTGAACGGCCCGTCGTCAATTATTCCTTACGTATTATATTTATTTTTGATCAAAAACACATTTTCATGTGTCAGTGTTTACACTGAGTACATTAGCCCGCCCTAGGCAGCAATGCTTTTTACACTTACCGAAAATAGCTGTATTTTCTTTGGATTAAGTAGAAATAGTAGTTATGCTTTTGATACTTATAAATAGTGGCAGAGAACGTTACTATTTGCACCTCAGTATTGTTGTGCATTAAACATTACGCAATAATAACAGAGTGTAAATCCTTATATTAATAAAAACATATTAAATTATGGCAACTTATTGAAATATTAAAGCCCTACACCTCTAACCTTACCCTAAACTTTATGAATAAAAATGAATTTTAAGTCTTAAATCTATTTTATTGAAAACAAATGCGAGTGTTGGATTAGAACCCCGAACTCCTGCGTCACGCCACTGGACTTACTGTTTAAAATGGCGTCTTTCGCAGCACCTACACTTCCCGCGGCTATGTGTTTGACAGTGTTGGGTGTAACTAGTTACTAAGTAATTAGTTACTGTAATTTAATTACTTTTCCCATGAAAAAGTAAAGTAAGGTATTACTCTTATTTTTTCAGTATTTTAATTACAGTTACTTCTGATGTATTTAAACTAAATACTGTGTGTAATATACTGTATGTGTGTGCAATAGTGGAATTGACATAAAAATTGTCTGAAAAGTCTAACTTTAAAATCCGTGCTTTAATGTATAATTCTCACATTTGTAATACTTTGGTCAGTTAATAATACTACTTAATGTAGTTTTATATTATTTATTTTAATGAATTAGAAGAGCCATTTCATGTCTGTCCTTGAAACACTTAACTAATCAAGGTTAATAAAGGATATAGAAAGTAATTAGTAATAAGTAATTAAATACTTTTTGGAGAGAGTAATTTGTACAGTAATCTAATTACACTATTGAATGTGTAATTAGTAACTAGTAATTCATTACTTTTTCAGAGTAACTTGCCCAACACTGGTGTTTGAGTATAGAAGAGAATCACGTAGGGGTTCAGTTTGAACAATAGAAAACAGCTATGATGATGTCATCCATTTTACACTTTCTATCTCTGTGTGTCTTTCTGAGCAACCAAAAAACTTCGATTGAATTTTAGGTAAGAACATTTTGTTCTTGTGGATCGTGTAGGGGCCGTATTCGACCATTCTAGACACGTAGACACATCCGCCATTTTGGATGGTCACTCACAGTTTGTCAAGATGCCATTCCCTCAGGCCATAAAAACACAGGATTTACAAATCCTTTCAAAACCTGTCGATCTGTCCTAACAAGATCCTCACACAGAAAAAATAAACGCACAGCAACTATTTTAAAATGATTAAAATATTTGGCAACACTGGTTTAAAGACCGGCCCATCCCCACAATGGCTGATGACCTAACTGTAGACTTTATGAAAAAGGAATTCATTCATTTAACTGACATGTATTGTAATCAATATCTTCTTTATTAAAAGGGTTTCTGACATACTGTATGCTGTAGACCAGACAACAGACATCAAGAAAGAAAAGCAGGCAACAACGTTGTCAAACCAGCCTCAACAGATGTCTTTTATGCAAGATCTTTTTTTAAAATTTTTTAACTTTTTGTTGAACATGGATGCATTTTCCAAATCTATTCTTTTCAGCCTTTTTTTATGTGTCGTGGAGAAGATCATTGGCTTCACTTTTACATGCCCGTGCAAACATTTTTTGAATCAACAAATAATAACGTCCATCTTCTTCGGACCTTTTCTTTCATCATTTGTTGTGATGTTCATCCGGTTAAGACCGTTTAGATACCCGTACTTTGAAGTGGAAGATCGTCGTTCAGCAACACCAACTGATGCGGAGGAGTCTCAGCGTTCAAATGAGGCCAAAGCTCCACGCAATTGTCCTGAGGCTTTTGCGTATTGTCTGATTCCCCCATTTTTTTGGATCACATTCTTGTTACTTGATGGCGATTATGTGGCATGTGCCTCGACCACATGGGATGGAAAGTATGTTAAGGATCAAGATCTAGACAGAATGTGGTGTCAACCCATGGATCGGTACATGAATGACAGTGAACATAGACATGCCTTTCAGGGCTATATTTCGACATCGCAGGTAAATACATCATTGTCCTGTTATGTGGGAAAAGTGAAGTAATTTATAGTGTTTTATTCAGATTAGGTTGGTCACAGTATCAGATTTTCATTAGATTATTATGGTGACCAAAATCATTCACAATAGCGATTATATTGCGATATCTATTGGTTTTTATTTTTTTCACAGTCACTTAAATTAATCTTTTTTATTAGTGTCAGATACTAGTGCTAAATTATTATTTATAATATAAAAGTTATTCATTGTTCATTTATTCATACAATATTATATATATTTTATAAAACAATATATTTAATAATCATAATATCATTATATATTTTATAAATTTACAAAAGTACATATTTACAATATTATATAACGCAATATTAAACATCGCAATATCACAGTTTTAGAAAATACTGGTATATTGTGATCATAATATTTATAAAATCTATTAATTAATTAAATATAATAAATAAAGCAATACATAGAAAACTATAATAAATATAATATGTTTTATATATTTTTTTTAATAATAAATATAATATTTTTAAATAGTTAAAAATATATATAAATATAACATAATTTAATTGTTTTAAATAGTTTTATAATAAATACAAATATAACAGTTTTAAATAGTTTTACAATAAATCAAATATATTTTCATATTTTACATAGTTTTATAATAAATATAAATATAATATCATTTAATATTTTTTATTGTTTTATTAACACATTCATTTGTTTGTTTCTTTCAGAGTGCAGGTTATGTACTGCTCGGTGTCTTCAGTGTTGTAATCGCTGTATTAGTGGGAATTTATGACTGTTTCAAAAGTGGAAAAGCTAAATTCTGCAGAGGAAAACATCAAGACACACAGCAGGGACAGCAAGAGGCACGTGGTGGTGAATGTGAGCTTGAACCACTTGTTGCTTGATGCGCTGTATGAAATATAAATCTGTATTTTGCTTTTGCTAAAGGGTTAATGAACACCTCAGAAGTTCATTAGAAAGTTTCATGAGTATTTAAAGACACCAGGGGTCAGCTATTTCAGTTATACAAAATCAAGTCCTCGGCTTGAAAGGGGAAGGTCTTTAGTGTAATCATTTTAACGGGTCACTAAAGCAACATTTTTATATTGTTTTACAAACATATGACTTGTTTGCTTTAGTTACTGCGTTTTCTTTGTTTCAATGCTGATTTGAGGTTAGATTCTGTTAATCCTCTTTTGTGCTGTAACCTTTATTCTTTTCAGAAGTCTTGATTTGTAGTTATTTTATTTGATATACTATGTAAAAGATACGTATATTAAATTTGATCAAATCTAACATTTCTTTGTACAGGATTTATATTTTTGAAAAAGGCATCTTTAAAAAAAAGATGAGCTTCATGATAAGACACACAGAAGGGGGTTACTTATGTCTAGATGAAGACCCAATAGAAAAATAATGTGACCTTATCATGGTATATTTGCTCACTTTACTATACTAAATCATTCATGTTGTTCATTCTTTCCTTTGCTTAGTTCAGCTTTAATCCTCCCACTCACATGGCCTTGTAAACTATCAGTACTGTTTAGCGTGTTGACCAAATGTTGTATGCTCTCTGACTTCTAAGTGGTTTTGGATAAAAGTAATGTACAGTATAGACATATGTAAACATTTCCTATTTTTATAAAAACAAATGAATCTACATACTTGCACGTAATGCCAATATCTGGTTGACACTCCAGCCGAGTACACTGTAAAAAAAGTTACATTTACAAAACTTTACTGTTATCTATTTACAGATTTTGTTGGCCTACAGTAAAACTGTTATTTTACGGATTTTGACCATTTTTATAGATTTTTCTTGTTTTTCTGAAACACAGAAAGAACGTCAAAGTTGCCGGAAAATTACCAATTTTAACAAGATTGAAAAATGTTTTTGTTAATAGTAATTAATATCTGTATTGAAGGGTATTTGAAATATCTTGTGGACAGGACTACAGAAAGATATGCAGCTAAAAGTATCCTCAAAACAACATGCCTTACTGAAAACTAATTCAGGATCCTCTTATGAAAACCGTTTGCTTCAGCTCTATTCCATTCAGCATTCTGTTATTCGGACTGTAGGCGATTATTGAAAAAACATTTGTAGGCCCATGCACATATTGGCTGAATCCATTTGCAATGGCATTCATCTTCATCGGACCTTCTCTTTTTACATTTGTGTGTTGATGTGCACCCTGTTAAGACCCTGTAGATACAGATGTTGCCGATGTGCGGCAGGTCCAAGCAAGGCTGATGACATTCAGCAGAATTGCCCCAGAGCTTTAGCCAGTTATCTGATTCCTTCTGTTATGTGGGTCTTCGACTACTTACTTAATGGAGATTATCTGGCTTGTGCTTTGACATGGTGGGAAGGAAAATATGTTTTTGATAAAGAGCTGAATAGAATGAGGTGTCAACCCGCTGGATCGGATCATGAACAACGTTTGAGTGAATTGAATGACATTGATCAGATCTTCTCAGGTAAATTTCATAAGCAGTAAGAACTTCACTTGTTACCTTCAAACTTTATATCCACAAAAATGTTTTGTGTTGTTTTCTTTCAGACTTTAGGTTATGCATTGCTCTCTGTCATCAGTGTTTTGATAATCATCTCTGTGTGTGGCTGACTGTTGTATGAGTGTAAAATCTGCCTGCTGGACAGCAACAGATCCTGGGACGTGGGGTGGACAGTGAGGTGAAGCACATGCGGGGGTCCAGGGTGGTGAGCTTGTGCCACGTGAACCTGTATTCACATGTATAAACATGGTACCATATACTAAACTTGTTTATTCTGTATAAAACATCAGAAAAATCTCCAAAATTACTATTAAGATAATACGACGCAGCAAAAAAACTACACGCCACACACTAAACACCACAATCTGTCGGCACAACTTCATTTAATGCATTGTTGCAAAAAATCTAAATGATTGAATTAAATGATTTGATCAAAAAAAAAAGATTTGACAACATTGCCAAATGTTAAATAAAATAAGGTGATTTTGTTGGTTTTGTTTGACCAGTGTCTACGATTGAATCAGTATTAATGTAATGTGAAAATCTAACAACTAAGTATGCGATTTAATTTCAATAATGAACACGATTTATTAAATTAGTGTTTCTAAAAAACATCTTTGACTGATTATGGAACTCTATAGAACTCAAGTTTAACCAACAAACTATTAGAATTGGTCATAACCAAAAATATAGATTTTTGTTGTTGTTGTTGATGCCGAGTCTGTACTGTTTTGATGGCATAAATAGTAAAAATTGCTCTGGGCTTGATTTCCCAATAAGTGCCTGAACTGTAGAATGTGTCAGTATGACACAACTAAAACTTGTCTGTTTCACCTGTTGTGTGGATGTTGTACACTGTAAACCTGAATGCTCAACGCAACAAATACAACTTAAATATTTGTGGGCGCTTATGACTGCTGCAAAAAAAAAAAAAAAAACATTCAGAGAGACAGAGGGGCAGCAAAAGGAGAACGTAATGTAAAGAAAGTAAATAATACGAACGTACAAACTTAGAGTAAAAGGTACAAATACTAGTCTCATTTCATTCACTTTTTGAAATGACAGAGCAATTATTTTTTATTTAGATGCCTTTCACAACCACACAAACACTGTTAAATTCATGCCCTGACTGCACCAACACTTTCCATTTTTGCTTTAATATTCCTTGTTAAAAAATATTTTAATAGCCTGTGTAAACTGGCTGTAGTCAAAGACATAACGACGAGCTAGAACGAAACGGGAGCTTTCAACCAGGAAAACTAATGAATGAATACTGTAAGTTCTGTATCACTATCTTTATCTTGACTTGTAGGCGATCAAAAAAATGTAAGGTCTCATGTTTTTACTTCTACTTCAAACATAAATGTTGTAAAAAAATATATATATATAACTAAAGGAAAACACCTTCCATCCAATAAATGGAATATATCTTCTGACATTATTCTGTTTCTGTCACGAATGGTAAGGGGAAGAACCCAAATGCAGGCAGGCAGTGAAGGGGTTAACAAATGACTTTAATAGACAAACACAAAACAAAAACCCACGAGGGGGTATGAATCAAGAACTAAACTAAGGAACAAACAGAAAACAAAAGACTTCCCACGAGGGGGAAAAATGAAAACAAGAACAGTAAAACTAAACTAAATGACACGACCAAACGTCTTAAATAATACAATGAACAAAACTCACAAAACACGAACAGCACAAGGAACAAGACCACGGGTAGCAACACCAGCAAGACCACGGGTAGCAACACCAGCAAGACCACGGGTAGCAACACCAGCAAGACCACGGGTAGCAACACCAGCAACACCACGGGTAGCAACACCAGCGAGACCACGGGTAGCAACACCAGCGAGACCACGGGTAGCAACACCAGCGAGACCACGGGTAGCAACACCAGCGAGACCACAGTACACCGTACGCACACAGTACACAACGCAAGAGCACAAGACAAAGAAACAAGAGGGTATATATAGGGAAGACAAACGAAGGATAATTACATGGGGCAGGTGTGGGACATTAAACAATCAGGGAAAGATAACGAGGAAACGAGAGGAATACGGTCAATGACAAGACACTGGAGAGAACGTATATTATTGTCAAACGGACAATAATATGTTTCTCTCCACACATAACCAAAGACTTTGTCATGGCTCTGCTACAGGACCAAGAAAAACATGACTAAGGAAGCAGAGCCATGACAGTTTCTCTGTTGATCTTAAACTAGTAAATCAGCTAACACTCTGGTTGTACCGTATTTGTTAACATTATTAGCTAACATAAACTAACTATACTTCTACAGCATTAACACACTTCATGATAAGTTAATGTTCATTTCAGCATTTAAAAAAATATGTTTTATCTGTTATCATAAATTGAAAACGCTGAAAACGTCTTTCCTTTAAAATGTCAAAGCAAATGCTGCTCTCTGAAGGCTGAAGGTGCGCTCATCACATCACAGGGACGCAAAGCATATCTTGCCAGCTTGCTCATACATGTAATATGTAGTATTTATTATATTCTGCCTTAGAACACCACTTCCCGAAAGCTTCCGTCTGTAATTCGTACATGAATGATTACAACAATAACCAAATTATGATACATATCCTGTAATCCACATGCATCCTGCTGATCTAGCATGAGTCACGTGTGAAAATAATCTATCCTTTATTCTCAACAACTCAAGACCTCAGAAGTTCTTCAGAAGGTTTTGTAAGTATTTAAAAGCAGTAGGGGGCACTGAACGCTGCTGTCAAGCAAAATTCCGATCGGTGGAGAGGAAATCATAAAAATCCATTTCAAAAGAGGGTAGAAACACACTTTATTCACCAAAGGTCCTCCAAACTTGTGATATGCAAAGAATGTACACGAGTCAGGAATCTAATGCCATAATGAATGCAACAGCTTTCAACTTTCTTTACCTTGTAGCAAGAGGCCGTTACGTCATCACCTGAGACATTGGAGTGTTATATTATTACATAAATTGCTTAAGGAACAGAGGACTTGTACATATTGTTTCAAAGCAGTTTTACAAAGGTCACAAAACAGTGCCTTAAAAACTCTCCAGGAAACATGTCCTAGACTATGTGAAATTACATAATAATCCTTCTCTCTGATCTGTTTCCCAGCACAATTCAATCCAGACTTGTGCTAATTTATATTGTTGAAATACTGTATGAAAGATAACTGCAGAAACTTGATATACTGTAGCAATTCATTGCTGATCATAGTGGTTTAAAGAGTTTTGAAAAGTGAATGTGATCTGAAATCCTGATTGAAAATGATTATCTTCCAGGCTACATCGTATGTATAAAGAATATGTATACACAAATGTGCGGTCGTGTAAATAGCTGTTTATGAGAGATTAGATTGACAGATGTAGTCTTCACTTTCTAGCATGCACAAAGACTTTTTCTTGACCAGCAGCGCTCACTTTATTTATTTTAAACGCATGTGACTTTTCAATAAATAGTTCTTAGACTGTGCAGCTAGTACAGACACTTTCTGGCGTCATTTGTGTGTAGGATAAGCGGCTAACAGCTTTAATGCTACGCAACACTGGTACTGTTACACTTTGCCTTACGCAGTGATTTAAATAAATAAATAGGTTGAGAGGGATCACATTTAGGACTGTCTTTCACTGTATGATGATAGATAAAGTTTGCAGACAGTCAATCCGCGGGTCACAAGCATCTGAACAGTGGGCTCACTGGCTTTTATTGTAACAATAAACAGGTTTTACTAACTATTGCTTTGGTACATATGATGCGTGGAGATTTACATTCTCACCTACATGTCTCTGGAGAATCATGTTTTTCTTTCGACTCCGCTGCAGTTATACTGCCGTTTCTGCCTAAGGATACACGATGTGATCAGACACACATCTCTATCAGAATATTAGCAATTTGCAATTTTGAACAAGAGTAAGAGCAAGAGCTCTCCATAAACCTAATCCATTGTTTGTACATTATATTAGTACCCAAGTCGTGACTAAATGGTCAGCGTTGGGGTGGCAAAGCTCATTTTTAGGGGGGCCGGTGCCACCCCTGTGGACACGCCACTGAGGCTATACACTCATTAGGGAAACCACTTTTAGTGCTATATAGAACCATATTTTGGTGCATCAGTGGTTCTTCAGCGGTTCTTTGCATGACTGAGGTGCTATATAACACTGCTGAAGAACCATACAGGGGCTTAACAGGTTCTTTATGCGGAAACTGTGCTATATAGCACCTCGGTCACCCCAAAGAACCTCTGAAGAACCACTGAAGCACCAAGATATGGTGCTAGACATAAAAGTGGTTCCCCTATGATCACGAGCAAAGAACCACTTTCAGTGCTATATAGCACCTTTTTTTTTAGAGTGTAGGTGAGAATCATAAATGTTGCATTACTCCATGAGCAATATTTGTGCCAATGTCAGTGCAGAATTTTTTTTTTGCTTTTTCAAAGTCAAGTTTCTGACATTATGTTTAATCTAGGACCAGTCTTAAGCCCTGTACGAGAAACCACTCTATTGAGTTTAAAGTGCATCTTTGAAGTTAATGCTAATGCAAGAAACAAAGTTAAAATTGTGAGAATTGTAGGTCCTTTGGGAGTTGCCAACATTAATGTGTTTTTAAACTTGAATGCTGACCGAGCAACAACTGTCACATAACCTGTATTTAAAAAGAAAGTAAAGTGCAGGGTACTCACATGTAAATACTGTATATTGAGTGATGCAAACTAATTTACAAATGAACATTTGTAAGTGAAAATGTGTGGAAATCACTGTAAGACGAGCAAGTACAATACAGACAAGATACAGTACAAGCGGGAGTCAAATTACTGCCTTCACTGCTTTACCTGGGTAAAAGGTAGATCTATCTATCTCATTATGTTTCTATATTATTAAATATTATACTTTTCCTAAAATTCATATTTATTTTAGACTAATAATATGGTTTTGTCTTTGGCATTTAATAGCACATTTAGGTCATTCTCATGTCATTTTTGCCTTGAACGTTTTATATCAAACCACCAATCCATTTGCTGTAGTTGGAATAATAAATATTTTCCTGTTAATTGGCAGGTGTTTCGCCTTCATTTTAACTAACCAATTTGTGTGCATCTTGTTGATCAAGCAGTTCTCATGCCAAAAACGTTGAACATACCAGTCGTGTGGTGAATCAGAACATGGTTTTTGCACAAGCTTTTTAGATGCACATGAAGACTGCACTGTCCTCAAATGCAGTTTTCAGCTCTGTTCCACTGAGCTTTTTGTTAATTTGGTTGGATGCTTTGATTGATCATGAATTTTTATGTCCATGCAAACCAGAGTTAAATCGATGTCTTTCCGGTCTAATTTTCTTTGCTCCTGCATGTTTCGCTTTTCTTTTAATGTTCCTAATTTTAAGGCCCTGTAAATATAAATGTGCATGCTGTTGTGATGATTGCCGTCGTGATTGTTGCCGTTATGATTGTTGCTCTTGTGACTTTAAAACATGTTGTGTTGAATATATCTGCAGGTCTAATTGTTTCTGTCTTTTGATTTATAATACACAACAGTCTGACCAAATTAATTCTCTAAAGCCACTTGTGCAATGTCTGATTCCATCTGTTGTGTGGCTCTTTCTTGTGCCTCATGATGGCAACTAGCTTGTTTTAAAACATATTGGAATGGCCAGTATGTTTTTGATGATGAGCTTCAAATTAAATGATGTAAACCCAATTCAGGATTAGATCGACAACTACGTGACAAAACTCAGGCTTTCCTTCTTAACTCTCAGGTAAATGATAATTGTTATTATTATATAAAAATGTATATTCTCATGAATATAATTAGCTTTCTGAAGATCATTATATGAATAGTTATTTTGCTATTATTGTCTTGAATGTTTTTTTTTCAGATTGCAGGTTATTTTGTGCTCATTGGCTTCTGCGTTCTAACATTGTGTATTGTGGCTTGTAATGACTGCTATGGATGTAAAAATGGAAAGTGCCATGCAGAAAAATCACAACAGGACAATGAAGAAAAAGATGAGAATGAGTTGGAGAAAAAATCCAATACTGGTGTACAAAATCCATAACCTGTGAGGATTAACAAATAACTATTTCTAAACATGTCAAATTTTTAATTCAATGCTCTTTATGATTATGTGAATGCACAAACATTTTTCTTTTTATTTCTGTTGATTTTCTATGATTTGTTTTTTCATTTACGTTAAAAAATGAAATTCTGCTCCTTGTCCAATTTACTTAATTTAATCGAGTCAATTTAACACAATTGTTAAAGATTTTTTGGGACAGAGTATTTCTAGTCCCCAGCATGCTTTGTGTGAGACTGCGTTAGGAAAGGATATATATATTTGCTTAAACTGTAATTTTATGAGGTTTGTGGTGAAGAAAAAACCTAGTCTTTACCAGTGTTGGGTGTAACTAATTACTAAGTAATTAGTTACTGTAATTTAATTACTTTTCTGTTGAAAAAGTAAAGTAAGGGATTACTCTTATTTTTCTGAAATTTAATTACAGTTACTTCTGATGTAATTAAACTAAATACTGTGTGTAATATGTGTGTGCAATAGTGGAATTGACATCAAAATTCAAAATTCAAAGTCTAACTTTAAAATCCTTGCTTTAATGTATAATTCTCACATTTGTAATACTTTAGTCAGTTAATAATATTACTTTATGTAGTTTAATATTATTTATTTGAATGAATTAAATAAGCCGTTTCATGTCTATCCTTCAATCACTTAACTAATCAAGGTTGATGTAGAATATAGAAAGTAATTAGTAATAAGTAACTAAATACTTTTTGGAGAGAGTAATTTGTACAGTAATCTAATTACACTATTGAATATGTAATTAGTAATTAGTAATGAATTACTTTTTCAGACACTGGTCTTTACTATTCATTTATCTTGGAGGTTTAAAAGAGTTTGTTATATTTTAGAGTTTCGAGGTTACCACTTTTGCTTGTACTTTTCTGTTAAAATGTATGTTCCATTACTAAAAATGTTTGTACGTTTATAACTGATATTTCACTTAATACTGTATATTAGTTTAATATTGTAAATAATAAAGAACATTTAACTAAACTCTTTTAAACATTTGTTGTTGTTAAATATGGCAACCTGAAAATAGATAAATAATACTGAGTAAACATAACTTTAATATGTGCAACCGAGATGCAAAAGAGAATAATCTCTCCAGTAATCCCAATAAAAGAGATGATCAACTCAAGACCCCAGAAGTTCTTTAGAAAGTTTTGTGAATATTTAAAGGCAGCAGGGGGCACTGAACGCTCCTGTCAAACTAAATACCAGACGCTGTAGACTAGAGAAACACAAAAACTAATGCAAACTTTCAGTTTCATGCTTCAGACTTGTTCATTGCATTGCATGGACACCTTTTCTTTATCTTTTTTTTACCTAAAGAGAAAGTGTTGCCACCTGAGGCAAACTGTTAGTACCAAGAAACTTAACCATTTAGAAAAATAATATCAAGAGTGATTGGAAAAAGTATGTTTTCTTATTATGTAGTTCTATTTTATACCAGCAGGGTCTGACTGGCCAAACCCTGAACCACTGGTACCAACAAGACAATCTGTTAAATGATTCACTATGATTAGTCTCACTAGTACAGTCATTATGTTCACTCTTGTAACAGATTCCCACAGTATGTGAGACTGAAATTGTTGGGTTATAACTCACTGTAGGTTAATTACAGCGCAGGAGTCACAATTTAACATTTGACTGCCGAGTGACTTGTAATCAGTCGAGTGTAAAAGCAGTGAGGAAACCTTCTCTTATTCCCTCAAAGAGTTAACTTTCATAATGACTATAATTACTGTTTAGAAACAGCCCTTGATTTAATTAGAACGGGGGCACTTCACCTTCTGTTAGAGGACGTTACTAAATCAAACACAGCTACGTGGGAAACTGGGATCTGGTTATCATTTTATTTTACCCTCATGTCATTCAAAACCTGTATATGACTTTTTATTCTGTGGATTACAAAAGATATTTTGAGAAATGTCTCTGGGGTTTTGTGTCCATACAATGGAAGTCAATGGGGGTCAATGTTGTTTGGTTCCCAACATTCTTCAAAATATCTTCTTTTGTGTTCTGTAGAAGAAAGAGAGTCATACAGGTTTGGAAAGACGTGAGTCTTTGGATGCGAGTGTGAGTAATTGATCTTTTTTATCATTTTTGAGTGAACTTGGGCTTTAAATACAATAGACCAAACAACATTCTGTCTGTATTTGAATGTTTAATGTGGAAAATTTCAATAAGCAAATATAAATGAATGAATGGCAACATTTTTTTAACTTGCCTCAAAACTGATGAGACTTTTTGACTAATTTGAGTCTTTGACCAACTCATTCAAGGATCATGAACAAATATCATAAAATGCTCATGTTATCATTATTGTTGCCCTAATTTCTATAGATCTGTTATATAAATCTTATATTGAAGTAAGAAAAGTAGTTTCACATGTCCATAATATTGTTTTTTTTTCACAATTACAGGTACATTTTTTATATACTATCCAACACATGCAGTGGAAATTGTATTGGCTTTCAACAAACCAACAACAACAGACAGACCCCCACAGACCCCCAATTCTGTTTCTCCGCACCAGTCCATATCATACATGCAGCAACACGCCTATTCTCATCTATCAGCTTTCCATCTGCCTCCATTTATTTACTTAATTCCTAAACACAAATATTTGTTGACGACATTTGTATTTGTCAACACATTGGAATGCAAAAGTTCGACTGGCAGTGTAAAGTAAATCTAAATGTCTTAATGCTACAGTACATGAATGTGGTAAGTTATAAGCATTATTTAACATTTATGTACATAAATTGTGCTTTTTTATATACTTTATTAATCCATGTAAACTATAGATTAAATGAGTCCAGCACTGATCTGTAATGATGTTTAATTAAAAATAATTCACATATGGTGGACACTCCTGTGGTTTACAGTAACAGATCTCCCACTGCTCGCTCTGAATGACGCAGACCAGTAAAACCTTTTTATGTCCTCATTATAGCATTTCACAAACAGAGATGCTGGATATCAGAGGTTTGAAGCGTGTACTTTATACAAACACATTCTTTGACATTCTTTTCCATTAGGAATACGGTAAGAATAGAGCGATTTACAGGATGCATATGTGTATAAGGGCCCCAAAAGCATTTTTTTAACCTTTGACAGTTGTCTCTCAGACAGCTGACCGTCATTTCTATACACAGAACACAGCTCAGGCAAAAACGCTGTAAAGCCACAGTTTGTAATATTTTTAATGTTGTCTTAAGATAGTTGAATAGGCAAAGAACAATATATTTTTCATTGTATCACAATTATATTGTTTAATATTATCATTGCCCATCTACATCAGCAAAAAAAACTCATTTCAGAAATAAAACATTGTCTTAAAAAATATAATTTATTCTCACTACAGAAATACACAAGTTTTTCAGACTCAGACTGACAGCCATGTGATAAAATAATTATTTTGTTGTGGTTGTATTTCACGTTTCTCATCATAAACAACGCGAGTGACATCTGGAACAGGTTTCGACCCCACAGTCTGTTTCTCTGACAGAGCGTTGGGATCAAAGCATCCGGATGCTGTTTTCCGCCTTGTGAAGTTGCTTTGAGAGGTCTGGGGATTAGCTCCTGGTCCCGGTCTATCAGTCTTTCCCTGCTTGATAATTCTGATGACTTTGCGGTTTTGTTCTGTAGACAGCCTGAAAACATTTACAGTCACGTCTTGCGGAGCTTTTTATCGTCTCGTCGTAAATATTTTCCTTGTTTTGAGAGATGGTGTTATAATCCTGTTGTTTTCGAAGGGGTAAATTAGGTTGTTGATATTGTGAGGTCTTATGTTCATATTTTTGTTGGCGCACGAATAATGTGGTGTGATGTAATGATACAAGCTATATGGCCCTCAATTAGACTTCAACCCTGTTACATTCAACACCAAAACATGTAAACACGGGGTTGACACATAACATTTTTTCCACTTAAAAATGTGTGATTTAGGACACACAGAAGGAGACGCTAACTGCTATGAACTCAAATTATAAATTAACAAATGTATAAATTCCAATCTTGCCGTGACGGGGTTGAATTAATGAACTACTTTTTGGTTAGGTTTAGGAATGATTACCATTAGTATTTTGCAAGATTTTTTATATTTAAGTTTATTTGAGTATATTTAAGATTAGTAATCAGTAAAAAATTAGTAATTAGTAAAAAAAATGACAATTAATCTGAACATAAAAAGAAATTTACGCTTTTAGAGCCCCCCTATGGATTTGGTCAAATATGATCAAATTTGATTTCTTAAACGTTCAGTGCAAACCTTTTGAAATAAAATAATAAAACATTCTCCGGATTTTTAGCGTTAATGACTCTTGTCATGCAAATGACCAACAACTAAATTTCTCACCGAGAATCAAAATAAGCTATCGCGCTTCGCTCTAAACACAAATCATTACTTGATAGACCTTTCTCTATGAAAGGCTCTGAAATAACAGTGAATGCGTAACACATGAATATTTCTCTCCCATTGTGTAGAAATTCTCTTTTTACTGTTTGTTGATTTATACAGGACTTCTCTGGTGGTGTTTGGTCTGAACACACGCATTAACGTTTCATAAATCACCAAATACTCCCTTAGCGTAAACTCAGTGTGAGATGGAGAGGCGAGACAGGTTCGCTTGTTACCTGCTGATTTGACACTCAGACCCCTGTGATGTTTGTTTATCAGCACTAAAGCAAAGAAAGCAGACGGCTTGCTTGTCAACACAACATACTGACAAAAGCCAGACTCAGATGGGGTGAAACGTGTGTGTGTGTTGTGTCTGAGATTGCGAGATAAATTCAAAAGCTGAAAGATGTTGATAAGAATAGTTGTCCTCTAAAAATAGCCTTACAGAAGTTTGTTGTTAAATAAGCCTCCAACTTTTTTTTTAAAATCAGATCTGATTTTACATTGACAATGTCTGACAGAAAGAGTCTTGTGTAGATCCAGCGACATTGTGAAGGAATAATTAATTGTACATCAAATTTATGTCATGTCAACATACCTTTAATGTACTTTCTTATATCATTACCGCCTGTAGAGAAGCCGTGCAGAGGAAAGATTGACGGATGTGACAAGAGCCTTTGAACGTTTATTTTTACATCAGGTTGGCTTCAGATTGATAGATTTCTTTATCCAATTCTGTAGGAATCAATTTGTCAAATTGTCTTCAAGTGTTGCCTGATGCTGATTCTTACAAAATATCCTGTTGCTATGGTTACAGATCTCAGTTTCCAGTTGATTATTTACTGAATTTTGTAAAAAAAAGTGTTTATTTAGTGTTTTGAGATTTTTTTAAAGATATGTATTATAAAGTGGATCTTTGAAGCCTCCTCTTAACAACCCAGGCAAATAATCAGAGAACAGTTTAATATTCATGTTATGAATGGGATTTCAGAATATGGTTGTCCTTGATCTGAACATCTGGGAACCCTTTATTGAAATCTGTAGCTTAAAGGAAAATCCATTCTCAGCGATGCACATCAGTTCTGCGGAGGGATGGAGATTTCTTTTTCTGTCCAGTGCAAAGGCTCTCCCTCTGGCACAAGGTTTGAACTGTAATCCAACAGCTTGAGAAAGAACGAGACCCAAAGACCTTCACTAAAGCCAGTTCATGACAGAGACCTCAACGGCAGCCCCTGCCCAGACTACAGGCATTAGGAGAGGATATAAAAACTATAATTTCAGCCTTAGGCACAGCCCTCTCACCATCTTCCAGGTGCCATTCATATCACTCTGCCAAGGATTTCAGAGGGTTATACACATTTGGCCTGCCAAGGATATGGCTTGAGAACAAGCCGAGAGAGGCAGAGCCCATGTGCTTTGGGACAGCAGAAAAGTTGAGAAAGGAGGTTGGATGGAAGAAGATATTTTTTAGAAATTTTTAATTATTTTAAATTGTTTAATTTATTTAATTGCTTATTTAATGTATGCATTTGGTAAGAACTTTTATCTAAACAATTACACATGATCAGTGTGTTTTGAAAAACTTACGAAAACCTGGAAAATAGTCAATTGCCCGGTTTCACAGACAAGGTTTAAGGCTAGTCCCAGATTAAAATGAAGGTTTGAGCTGTTTTAACTTCAATTCAGTTCGATTCAATTTGATTTATATAGCGCTTTTCACAATGTGCTTTGTTCCAAAGCAGCTTTCCAGGAGAAAATAAGAAAAACACAAAAAAAGTAAAACACAGCACAGTGCATGGTGTTTATAGAACAAGCAAGATCATTCTAGTAAATAATATCTAATAAATGCAGTCTTCCGGTGAGCAAGCCAACACGGCCCTGTGGCGAGGAACCCAAACTCCAATGATAAATAAATGGAGAAAAAAAACCTCGGGAGAAGGTTCAGGCCAGGTCCCCCTGACGTGTCACACTTGCACTCAGTGACTTTGTTTTAACTAAAAATAACTTGCCCTGACATATCTTAAAATATGTAAGTGCCATTGTTTTGCCTCAAGATGCACACCGGTAATGTTTTTTCTACGGCATCTTAATAAAAGCAACTTAAATATCCTAAATTAACTAAGGCGTAGTCCTAGTTTAAGATGAGAATCGTCTGTGAAACCAGGCTAGTCTTAAAGACTCATGATGTAATGTGGTGATCTGATAATATAATATAATATAATATAATATAATATAATATAATATAATATAATAGGAACATTTCATAACTCTAACGGACTCATTTTAATAAAAATAATTTTATGGAGCTTAATGTATAATTTTATGTTTCACACATTTTTTTTAATAATATTTGGCAGAAAGGACATAAATAAGTAAATGATATATATAATAACATAATTTAAATTTTGGAGTAATTTTTGGGCGAACTTTGTTTCGCGTGTTCAGAGACTTTTATTTTGAAGGTTACTTCCGTCTTTGTCGTTTCCTTTCTTAATTGATTGTTTTGTAATCTTTTAGCCTTCGTAATTCTTGTCGTTTGCTTTGGATTTATGAGTTTTTGTCATTTAACGTTATATTAAATGACATTGTGTGGTGGAGTAGATTATTGGAGCACTTGCTGTATTAAGACATGGAGATTCAGTACCAAACTGTTCATGGTCAGAAACTAACAGAAATGAACTGTATTAAAGGTCAAGCGATATGCAAAAGCTTATCAAGAGGACAATTGCGTTGAAGTTTAGACAACTAAGAGGTGTGATTTAATAGCCCTTACAATTTAGTCATGTTGTGTTGGCATCAACAACAACCGTTTCTCCTCATTTTTAAGCCTGTGATTCATTTCTAACATTTTTAGAGCCTTTATTCTTTTATTTAATGTTTACACTGTTCTCCACTAATTGTTGGATATATTTAAGCATTACGCTAAAAGGTTCCCCGTGGAAAGCAGTTTCACCTCTTTAAACTCGGATCTTTTCTCCATTAAGGTCTTAGCAGTTAACCTTTTTTCTCTCGCTCTTCCTGAGCTTCTCATTACGGCAACTGCTTTTGTTTCACTTTACCCGAGTGTCCACCTCCTGCCGGTAATTGAGGGTCTTTGTCAGCCCCCTTCTCCCAAGACAGTTGACTGTACACATACAGAGAAAAACTCTGCGCACGAGCATTTGGACGATATGTTGTGCACGAGTAAACTTTAGTGAACCGGGTTAGCATGTTACACTTTTTTGTAAGCAAACTGTCCGAAACCATCAGATGGGAATCCCGTGGAAAACAATGCAGCTGTGAGATTTGAAGATGGATGTGTTTTTAAAGTCACACATCTGCGTGTGGTGCCTGTGTTTATTGCTTGTGAAGTTACACGCGCAACTTGGTAAGTACACGTGCGTTTCATCAGTTTGGGCTTTTGAAGCCACTTTTACGCTCAGTGAAATAGTGGTACATTATGGCGGTATTAATATTAATATTATAACTTGCTTGTATGGGTTTCCAAGTATGCGTGCTGGAAATGTGAATTTTCCAAACTTTGAATAAAATTGCAGTTTTGTTTATATTGTGCGTTTTATTTAACTTTATAACAGTGATGAAACGTTTTTAAGGGTGAAATTTGAAAATGCATAATGTTATCTGGCTGCTTCGGGGAATTTGCCTTTTCGAGAAACGTGCTTTCAATGTTGAAGACATTGTTTTCATTACTGCTCAATATCCTGGTTCTGTATCGCTGGACCCAAGGGGATGTAAACAGCTGCTTGAAATCTGTGCCAAGTTGCGTAATTTGCGCATTCACGATCCATTTGCGCACCAAATGAAGAAACTGCAGCTCTCTCTCTCTCTCTCTCTCTCTCTCTCTCTCTCTCTCTCTCTCTCTCTCTCTCTCTCTCTCTCTCTCTCTCTCTCTCTCTCTCTCTCATGTTTTCAGCAGTAATTAGAGCAGTGAATAGGTGAGCATTAGCCCCAGGGCTAGAATGTGTCGTGATTGTGGGGTTAAACTGATTAGAGCTGTGATATCTTCAGTGCCCTTTCCTCCAGCCAATGCCTTAGTGTCATTACATGTTAGAGGAATGTGAAAATGCAGGCCAGGGCATCGTAAGTGATGTAATGTTGTTTGGGAATTGTTTGGATGTTGGTAACAACTCTAATGATTATCATAACTGTCATTAATGTCAATAAATGTTATATAGATTTTAATAATGTATAGCAGAACCAAATTTACTGTACATGTATACAGACATGACATTTTTATATAGATGGTTTCATCGGACACACGTACCCATGAAGTTAACTTCTGGTCTGTGTTTGGTCAGAACGTTTGTTTATGTTGTCGGTGCTGAAACCGTCTATATATAAAAAAAATATGTTCTCATGTAGGGCTAGTTGTCACATGGATTGTATAGGCTGTAATTGTGTAGTTGCATTCATAGATGTTTTAATACTTGTTCTATTGGTTGAAAAGGTTAAAGTAGGTTATTTGATGTCATGGTCCCATTGTGACAACTTACCCCGCATAGTCAGTGTATTTGCAGTGTATGGAATTATTGGTCTCCATACGCTTCCATACATAACAGGTTTACAAAGTAAATATTGTATGAAAATGAGATTGTTTTATGGTCATGTTTCTTTTGGTATAAAAAAGAAATTGTATGTACATTTGGAGTCTATGCAGTGTCCGCTCAGCTCAACTAGCCTTAATTGAACCGGTTCTGTAATGTATCTTTAGTGAATTATCTGTTGACTTCTCAGTTTATTAAATGTCCGACAGCTGTGAGTTTGGATCACATGATGTCACTTCGCTTCACACGAGAGAGAGAAAAAAGACATTAGCAGAGAATCCACTGTTCTCCCTCTCTCGCTCTCTCGCTCTCTCTCTCGGGCTGGATGGGTAAACGTGACTATCTCTCGTGGTTCCTCCCCTGCTGTGTTATCAGCTCCTCCTCACCCAGCCGAGAGTGGCCTGTCACAACAGATAACTCAGAGAATTGACCAGCCTTAACCCCCCCTTCCCTGGCCATCCCCCTGCTCTCTCTTCCTCTCTCTTGGATGTTTGATGAACTTGTAAGACTTTGTTCTGTTCCCATCACTTAAGCGACTTCAGATGACTTCAGAGTTTGACAGCATATGGCAAACCAACAGGTTTACTAACTTCAATATGTTTCGTGTGGTTTCTGACGTGTGCAGTTTTTTGGTGGAACTCAGAGATGAAATTTAGAAAAACATTCACAGTCTTGTACACCAACACTTGTGACCACATAAAACATTCCGGTTTAGAAAAAGGTGAGTAAATAAATAATGACAGGATTGCCGGAAAATGTCGTGTTAAACAGATTAACTGTTGAAAGTGAACAATCTTCACCTTTAATCCAAAGCCGTCAGGCCCTGGAATTCCCCGGCGTGTCTGAAATCTATCCCTGAGTCAACAAATTAGTCGGGCAATCTCCGTTGTTTTCCCAGCCGCCCTGCCCGAGCGTCTGTGCGAGGGCTGAAAACACAAGTGTTTTTGGAACCTCTGACCCCGTGCGACGGCAATTTGACTCTGGTTGTCACCAAACGCCTCTCGCTGTCTTGCAGGTAAAATACGACCCTTTGGCAAAACATCTATGCTTGATTTACTTAACAGACGCAGAACGCCTGTTCTTGTCCCACAAAATTTACAACACGGGACCCGAGCCATATCTGGAGGCCAGAATTGCACAAAAATTCTCTTTGAACTTAACTAAAAAACTGCAAGTGCATGATTAAAAAAAAATGTCAATACCTGTGTTTGCCTCAAACTGTAATCTTATCTTTATTTCAGGCCACCATCATTACCTCCCCAAAAGAGACGTACCCTGGAATTAGCCCTGTATCTCCCCACCGAGACACTATAAAGAATTTATTAAATCATTACTTCAATGTCTTTATCTTCATCTCGTCCCATTACGCCTTAAAAATAATAGGCCACGGTCGTAATTTGCAGAGTAATGATCCCCGAATTAGGCGGGAAAGAGCAAGGCATTATGGTCTCTGAACCGGTCGAGACGTGAGCTCATCAGAGCTCCAGCGGGGCGGAAAGCCTTGCGAGTCCACCCTTGTCATCATTCTGTTTTAAAAGCACACAGGATTAAAGAAGAGATGTGCCGCAAAGTCCCAGAACGGTCAAAGGTCATCTGCCTTGACTTTGGTTAGGACGACTTTCAAGTGATTACACAAAACATGCACTTTTGTACACCGTTTGAGCGACCTACTAAGTGGACATTTGGGAGATTCAACTAGATTTTTGTATCTGAATGATTTTCTAATACTCTTTAGATTTGGCACAGGTCATTTGATCTGTGTAATGAAATGTTTTTCACCAGTTTTATCAGCTGGCAGGTTAAAATATTCTCTTTCTAGAGGTTTCGATTTATTTTGAAAGCCTGTAGTGCAGAAAAAAACTTTCAGTCATGTTTTCTTTTTTTTTATTGGTTTTAGATTTTGTTTTGTTCATTAATTTGCTTTATCTGTTCAGTCGGTTTATTCTGTTGTTTTGTTTTATTTGTTCAGTCATTTGCTTTGCTTAGACATTTGTTTAGCCATTTGTTTTTCAGTTTTTTTTTATTTCTTCAGGCATTTTGATTTAGACATTTTGTTTTTAGTCATTGGCGTTGCTTAAACATTTGTTTTGTTTTATTTGTTCAGTCATTTTGGTTTGTTCAGTCATCTGCTTTGCTTTGCTTGAGACATTTTGGTTTGTTCAGTCATTTGTTTTGTTTTGTTTGTTCAGTTACTGAGTTTTGCTTAGTCATTTGTTTTGCTTTAACATTTGTTTTGTTTTGCTCAGTCATAATGTTCTCTGTTTGTTGGTTTTATACTTTTCCTTGGTTGTTTCTAGTCAAAATATTCCAAAAGACTGTTAGCCATCTGAAACTCATTTGACAGTTTGTTTAGTCTATGCTGTTTCTTACGCGTCCTGCCTGAACTTCTCACATGCACTGACAGAGAGAGGGCATGACAAAATATTCTGTTAGCATCTTCAGGGAGAGCATTAGAGGATTACCGGCATACTGTTAGTCTCAGGCGTATCTCTAGAAACTGTGAAACAAGACTTTTGCTCTCTCCCTCTTGTAATTAGCTGTAAACGTGACATCCGACCCACTTCAGCGCTGAGATACAGGACGGGGAAGGGTAAGAAGTCGCAGATGTGGTGTCTAAAGAAACGGCAGGGGATTAAAAAGATTTTAACCTGAAAGTCACACATCTATTTGAGTCCCTCTGTTTGAGACCCACACGTCGTCGTCGGACTGGCCTCTGATTTCTGAGACAGATTTCTCAGACCCTTGCCTTGTAAAGTTAGGAGCAATAAATGTGTCGGATGAAGATGTGTTATTTTTACCCTGGCTAAACGTTCGCTACATTTGAGGTCACAACAACCTTAAACCTGAGTGATGTTTTCGAGCCGCTGCAGTGACACCGTTTTTGACCTTTTGGTTCGTTTGCCGTCTTCTCAGTGCTGATCTTTGTCTTTGCCGAAAGGTTGTTTTAAATTCTTTATGAATATGAAAATGTCCTTGGTTCCTCGCAGCTCCCGAGTGTTATCCGGGCGGGCACAGGACGCTGCGGAACGCATATCGGAGCGTCGACTTTGACTCCACAGAACTTCAGAACACAGCAATACAGGATCTGATCTGTGACCACACGCTCCCACCCGGATGGTACCGCTTCACCATAAACGGTAAACCTGCGGAAATGCCGACCCGCTGTGTTGAGGTGAGGGGGAGGATGGTACCACAAGTTTCAGGTCCTATTGCATTTGAAAGCAGTAAAGGGGAGGTTTCACACTTGGTTCAGTTTAGGGGACTCATAAATTTTGACTCCAAATGGACCTCAAGAGCCCTTTAGGGAATAAATTGAGAATGTCTCAGCTGGAGGTCTTTTATATCTTAGTATGCTATATAAAAGTGAACAGTTTGCATGAGAAATATATTTGTTATTTGTTTATTTACATGTATTTAAATTGTATGTACATTACAATCTGTTCAATTCATTCTTTTTATATCAGAAAGGGGTTGTTAAGTGTAAAATTAGCATACTGTGATATTTTTATAGTTTTCTTGATTTATTTCATGCTATGGAAATAAAATGTAATTGAAAATAAAAAATAATTGAGTTAAGATTAATTTGTCTCTTGTTTCTGTGTATTTTCAGATGAACCGCTGTGGTACTCAGGCTCCGGTGTGGTTGTCTCTTAAAGAGAGCTCTCTTCCCAGGCCCGGAGAGGTCAAGAAACTTTCAGCCTGTGCTACGTGGCAGTTTTTCCATGGAAGCACCAAAGACTGCTGCCTTTTCCGGATACCGATCTCTGTCCGAAACTGTGGGGAGTTCCTGCTGTACCACCTGCAGCCCACGCAAGGGTGCATGGGATACTGCGCAGAAGGTGTGATTACACATCTCATGTGCTGATTGTAGTTCTTACTGCATTCCAAACACAAACCCCAAAATCTGAAGAACTGTTTGTGTGCCAATGGTATTTGCTTTTGAGCGAATGTCACGAAAACGTGTTCAGTTCACATTTACACTCAAGTCAAAAGAAAATCTATTTAGCATATCAAGTGACTTTTATTACCGTAATTTATTCTGTATGAATGTTTCTTGGTATTTTTGTAATTCCCATTATTCTTAATGGTGATTGTAATGAGATTAAATTTACTTGAATTAAGTAATGAAAATAATAAAATGCAATAGTTTTTTCTCTTTTTCCCCTAAATACATAATTTAAGTACAGCTATATAGACATACTTTATATTTTAATAGTATGTCACATTTTTATATTATAGAAACTAATACATTACATTAAATGTACATAAAATGATTTATCTATTATTTATATTAAATTATATTATATTTTTAAATGAAAAGTGTAGGTAAGTTGTGTTTAATTGTTATGAGGATAACGATGCCGACAAATCTTAGTAGGTCAAAATCAGGCTTTTATTTTGACAAGCTAAATATTATAAATATACATTTTTATCTTTATTTTAAGGTTAAAACAAAATTTGTCTGTTCGAAATGAAGCATAAAAAACGTCTCTTAGCTTTCCTAGTGCGGTTTATTCTAAACAGTTTTAGTGACATAATTCAAAAATAATCGAGTATTAAAATACAGAGTGTGACATTTTGGGTCATTAATATAGGAAATCTGTTGATGTACCCTGTTCAACAGCCCAATGAACTGAAAACCATTGCCGTCTCATTTGTAATGGGGACCGAACAGCTCGCTGTGATCAATATTTCACTTTCTTCTGCCATGTTTTTTTTCCCAATCCTACAAACATTTCCTCAAGCGTATGAATGACTGTCATCAACCATGTGCAAAAGCGTTTGGGTCATTTGTAGTTTTGGGTCGATGTTTGGTGACTGAAGACCTGCAGGCGAAGCAAATCAGATTACTGGATTTATGTAACAATTTTTCACAGATTTATGACATTTACGTGGCAGCTACAGGAAGGAGAAAATAATTTGTGTTTCACAGTTTTGGCAAGCACTGTGCATTGTTTAAATTGACATATTAACCTCGAGCAAACGTAATAAATTTTGCGATAGTTCCCCAACCTGTCAAGATAAGAATAATGCTTTCAGGAACAGCATTATGGGATTGTTTGACAAAACTTCATTTTGTCTTATTATAAATCTTGTAACTATGACTACACATGAAGTAACCAAACTGAAAGTTTTGTTTTTATTTTTTTGGGGTCTGTCTCTTGTATTTTAGTAGTCTCACAGTACACACCCAAATTCTGCCCACCTGGGGAAACCGAAGTCAATGGCGTATGTACAGGTACAGTTTTTAACATACTTTTGTTTCATTTACATTACAGCATATTTAGATTTCTTACATCCCTGTATTTTATTTTATTTTATCTTTGACTTTGTTTTGTTATTGTCCACGAAGCGAACCTCCCTTCACTACCCTCAAAACCCGTGGTGACCCCTGAACTAGTGGGAAGTAGCGTTCATCTGCGATGTTCCCATGTCGGGGTGGCGTTCAGCCGTCCGGTGGGGTATCTGGTGGTGTGGGCACGGTACACTTCCAACAACATGAAGGTGGAGCTCAGACGAGACACAACGACCAGACTGTACTCGATGGTAGAGATGGATGGAGTTCATTTCAGACTTGGAGAAACGGTAAAAGAACATGAAGAGAAAATTTAAAGTTCACAGATCAATTAGCAACACTTTTTAGTAAATTGCTTGTTAATTTTAATAGGAATATAAAAAATTATAATGTTTTCATATTTTCAATTTCAATAGGTTGTCCTGCCCATAATGAAATCTGATTGGTCCAAAATTCCAAATGAAATTATTTGCATATTAAACATTTAATATTTTTATTCTAAATTCATATTTTGGTTTTTATTTATCTTGATAAATTACAATAATTCTGTTTAAAATAATCCTAAAGTAAACTTAACTTAAAACTTGCTTAAAATAACAATTCATATTTTTATTTTATATTCATATTTTTATTTATTTTGATACATTTCAAGAGTTCTGCTTAAAATAATCCTAAAGTAAACTTAACTTAAACCTTGAAAACTTAAAACTTGCTTAAAATAACATTTCATATTTTTATTCTGTATTCATATTTTTATTTATCTTGATAAATTACAATAATTCTGTTTAAAATAATCCTAAAGTAAACAACTTAAAACTTGCTTAAAATAACAATTCATATTTTTATTTTATATTCATATTTTTATTTATTTTGATACATTTCAAGAGTGCTGCTTAAAATAAGCCTAAAGTAAACTTACCTTAAACCTTGAAAACTTAAAACTTGCTTAAAATAACATTTCATATTTTTATTCTGTATTCATATTTTTATTTATTTTGATAAATTTCAAGAATTCTGCTTAAAATAATCTTAAAATAAACTTAACATAAAACTTGAAAACTTGCTTAAAATAACATTTCGTATTTTTATTCTATATTCATATTTTTATTTATTTTGATACATTTCAAGAATTCTGCACAAAATAATCTTAAACTTAAAATAAAGTCTATGTATGTAAAATAATCTATATATGCAATATCAGAACTGCCATCAAACGAGCATTTGCATTTTTTAACAATGCCACAATTGACACCAAGGCGTCTTTGACTTCATTTTATATTATGTTAGACAATAAATAATCCAAAATATATGACCCCTCTGGAAAACCAGCTACTGTGTTTAATATCCTGGTTATTAAGTTTTTTTTCACCTGTGGCCTAATGCACTCCAGACACCTCTTAAACTCACTTCTCACCAGCTTGAGACGGAAAGAGCTGCTTATACTGTGTAGACAGAAGGCATTCGGTAGGGTTGACCTTCGACCTTTAGCGTGAGTTCCTAATACGTTCCAGCGGAAGTTAAACCGGGTCAGGGTGGAGGAAAGGTCAGATCGAGGTCACGAATGTAAGCAAACCATAAATAACATAAGAGATGCATCAAAGTTGTTTGTTTGACTCGTGGTTGATGTGTTCCTCATTCGTTTGTTTTGATGTGAATCACAACATAATGCATCTCGATCAAGAGTCGTGCTTTGCAGCTCGAAGTGTTTAAAACTCCATGTGGCCCCAGATTGAAAACGAAACGGCACAGGTCTGGTTTGGGTTGTATAGTTCTGTTAAACGTGTAACAGCTGGACACACACTAGCCCACATATACTGTACAGGTGGTGAACAGAAGAACAGACATAAAAATACACACACGTGACAGACAGACAGGATGTTTAAACAATCATGTGATGAATGTCATATACAGTATGACCCTCGTGGCTTCCCTCAGCACGACCTTGGTAACAGTACGCTTTGATTGACAGTTTTCCTGCAGCGTCTCCACGTTCCTCCCAAACTCCTCCAGCTCCCAGTCGGCCCCCAAAGAGAGCGCCGGGTTTTTCGCAGGAGTCAAGGTAAATCGGATCAAAACGCATTATTCATAATTGTGACAGATCGCGCCTCACACACAATGCTCGACGTTACGATTAGCAGCTAAATACAGTACATATTACAAAATTGCAAACATCATTAAGGGAGCAGTGAGATTGATGATATGTGATGTGCACGGGCCGACTGATCTAGAATTTGTCTGCAGTTTGTTCCAGATGTTCTGCACATCCGTGAGGATGCCGAGAAACACGTCGTGGCTGTACACAGCACAGTCCCTATTGCCTGCCACGGCTTCGAGCACAGCCGGCGGTGCAAGGTGTCGCTTGCTCTTAACATGTATGACTCCGGTGTGTATTTCTTTTCGTGCAGTTTTGGTTCCACAAAATAAGTTTTAGGCATAGAGGTTTTAAAATTGACAGTGTGCACATCACTTCTCTTTCCCTCGGAGACATTTGTCTTTATTTTAAAGTTCAGTTGTGTTTTTTCACAGCCACTACTTTGTTTGAACATCTTTATATTTTTAACATTTCAGACAATGTCGTTGCGGAGGTCCCGAATGTGGCTCTGTCATCTTGCCATGTGGAGCTCGTGTCCCAGCCCTGCCGTAACAACGTCTGCGCTCAGGGAACCGTGACTGTCACCGCCGTCACAGATTTCACCAAGGACGGAAATCGGGTCAGCCTCCTTTCCGCCCAGCCCGCCCAAGGCAGTCCTCGCCTTTGGAGAGGTTACAACCCCACTGCACTGAAGGTTAGCCAAACTACCCAATCTACTTTAGCATGCATCCGAAAATATAATATTAGTCGCCTGAGCGGTTTTGTATTTGACGGAGAATGCTAATTTTTTTAGTTTGATGCAACACAAAGTCACCTTTGAAATGTCTTCTAGGGCAACAAGCATTGGTTTACGGTCAATTTAAAAAACAAATGTATGTATAGAATAAATACACTGCCATAACACAAGGAGGGAGATAACACAAAGCTTAGTCTAGGGGTTTTTATTTAAATAACATAATATAACAAACATGGTATGGACAGAAAATAATCAGGTAACAAAGGAGCACAGCTCTGCCCGGGACGATCGCTCCATTCTCGCCCCCCGAGTGTAGCAAAGCGGGTTCCTTTAAGCACACAGTAAAGGGTCCACAGCTGTACGGAATCTACTCAAACACAAAAACAAGTAAACGCCACTCCAGCCCCTAGGGGCAGACAGAGCTTTACCAAAAGAATAAACACATGTTAAATGTAACATCCAAATTCGCAGTTTTTCAGGAAATGTAGATAACACTGTACGTTTTAAATAATGAAATACTTTGTTATTAAAGCTGACAAGCACTTTCTAATACTTTTTATCGGTTAGATATTCGCAAAACCCAGCGGCGAACATAAAGGGTGACTAATAATAGTGATTTACGGCACAAAATAAAGATCACGAAATATGGAGATACGAGGTTTCACAAGGACAGAAACGATGTATTGGTACAAATGTGTTAGTTTGTTTCATTACAAAACAATATTTTAGTTATGGAAAATGCTTATGCAACGGATGATTTGGACTAATAATGATGAAACGCAGACAGTAAGACCAAAATAGATTAAACTAAAATATTTTTAAAGGGTGATACCTCAAGAAACCGTAAAATTATATTTTTTACAAATTTTATGCAAAGATTGCGGGTGATAAAATAGTTTTTAGAACTATTTTTTTGGTTTGTTTTGTTTTTTAATTATTCATTAATTAATTAATTAAAAAAAAATTGGTCACAATTTCCTTAATTGAATTTTTGTTATTTTGTTCTTGTTTTGATGAGTTTCTATTATTTTTCTATGACTATCATTATCAATATTTAAAAGGTTAATATTACTGTAACTATTATTTTATTATTTTTATTAGTAGTAGTAGTAGTTTATGCTTATTCATAAATGTGGACAATAAATATATGAAAACTGTAAGTGTGCTTAAACATTTGAACAGTATTGTTTTTGCAATTTAGCATCGCTATTTGTATTTAACTGCTTTCCAAGACCCCATCACTGTAGAAGGGAACTCAAGTCCAATATATACCGTGACTCATCCTCATAGCTTCTATTATTGCCCCCTGCTGAAAGCAACAGGACTCTCTGTAATAAGCCAGGCACTGCATGAACACACAAGAATGCGAGAATTCGCAAGAAAAAATAACGTAAACACACAAAGACCGCCAGTTCTCTTAAATAACGTGTCATTCCCGGCCCCAGACCACCATCTGTGTTATCTGTAAACATAAAAGCCCCTCGGTGCCCTTCAATAATGCTAAGGCACTATACTTGGCTGCTTTATAATTAGGTTGTGGCTGTCACGGCTACACTAGATAATGTTTAAACTGTGATTTTTGTGTGTTTTGAGATAACAGAGCCCCTGGTATGTTTTGTGTATTTTGTTTTTAAGTTAAAATACTTTCTGGGATCAGAAGTCTGGCCTGTCAGTGTCTTAACCAATGGCGTGAGGTTGGGGGCGGGGCTAACTTTTTGTACCTGTTGGTTAGCATGGCTCGGTTAGCCCATGCTGCTTGATATTTTCAACTACCAGCTGAAAGATTTGTCAGCCATCTAAACTTTATTCATGTATGTGTGTATTTATGTAGTATAAAAATGTCTGCTGTGCTTTTGCAAGTTTTTAAACATGTTTTTCTTTTAGATCACAGTTCAAGATGTCCCCACGGCTACCTGTTACTCCCTGACCGATCCACACATCATTACATTTGATGGCAGGTAAAACATTTGCATTGTACCCCTTCTTCTGTGTTCTATCCTTCTTGTTGTTTGTTTGTTTCTTTAGTTGTTTATTTGAGTTGTTTGATTCCTTGTTTCTTCCAGTAAATGCTTCATTGTTTGCTTCATTGTTTATTTGTTTCATTGTTTATTTGTTTCATTGTTTATTTGTTTCATTGTTTATTTGTTTCATTGTTTATTTGTTTCTGTCATTATTTGTTTGTATTCTTTCTTTCTTTCTTTCTTTCTTTCTTTCTTTCTTTCTTTCTTTCTTTCTTTCTTTCTTTCTTTCTTTCTTTCTTTCTTTCTTTCTTTCTTTCTTCCTTCCTTCCTTCCTTCCTTCCTTCCTTCCTTCCTTCCTTCCTCTCTTCCTCTCTTCCTTTCTCTCTTCCTTCCTTCCTTCCTTCCTCTCTTCCTCTCTTCCTTTCTCTCTTCCTTCCTTCCTTCCTTTCTCTCTTCCTTTCTCCCTTCCTTCCTTTCTTTCTTCCTTCCTTCCTTTCTTTCTCCCTTCCTTCCTTCCTTCCCCCCTTCCTCCTCCCTTCCTTCCTTACTTCCTTCCTTCCTTTCTCTCTTCCTTCCTTTCTTTCTTCCTTCCTTCCTTTCTTTCTCCCTTCCTTCCTTTCTTTCTTCCTTCCTTCCTTTCTTTCTCCCTTCCTTCCTTCCTTCCCCCCTTCCTCCTCCCTTCCTTCCTTCCTTCCTTCCTTCCTTCCTTCCTTCCTTCCTTCCTTCCTTCCTTCCTTCCTCCCTCCCTCCCTCCCTTCCTTCCTTCCCCCCTTCCTTTCTCCTTCCTTCCTTCTCCCTTCCTTCCTTTCTCCTTCCTTCCTTCCTTCCTTCCTTTCTCCTCCTCCCTTCTTTCCTCCTTCCTTCCTTCCTTCCTCCCTCCTTCCTCCCTTCCTCCTTCCTTCCTTCCTTCCATCCATTTGATTGGATTAATTTATTTCTTAATTAATTTTTTAATCCATCCATCCATCCTTTCTTTATTTCTTTCTTTCTTTTTTCTTTCTTGACATTTACACTGGACAAATTTGAAGGCCTCCAAATTGCCTATGATTATTTCTAACATAAATGTTTGTTCCTGACATATTTTGTTTGTTTTTTAATCTTTTGTTGTTCTTTTCATCATCTTTCTTTCTTGACATTTACACCGGACAAATTTGAACGCTTCCAAATCGCCTGTGATTCCTGTGACTTTTTACACGACAGTCACTCAAATAGTACATTTGAGGTAATGAGGCAGGAATGTAAAGGTCACTGTGGATTTAAGGATCGTGCCACACATACATCAGTCGGAAGACTCTGTACTCATTGAGTCTTGCCCGGGCGGATGTATCTTTATAGAAGCATACGGAAACTGTCCCCATTAGCACAAACGTTCTTGACAAATGCCGGCTTCGCGCCACAGTTTATACTGAGTACACATACTCTATACTGAGGGGATTTGTGTTTAGACATTGAGCTATGTGTGTTTACAGCACACCGAGAAATAAGTGTCACGGTCACCATCAAAGCAAATGATGTGCAGTTGATAGAACGAAATCTGTGCTGTGAAATAACTCACGGGAAATTACAACAATCTTTCTGTCCTTCGGTTTCTTGCTCTTTTTATCTCGCCGTCTTCTTTCTTTCTCTCTGCTATTAAGTTCAAGTGGTCCTTTGAGATGTTGCGTTCGGCATGTGTGTTTTCTTTAAAGGTCATCTTTTAAGAGTGCGTACTGAAGTTTGTGAATCTCATCTGCTGCAATCGCCAGGGCAAAAAACTGACTTAGGCTGGCTTCTGGTCTAAGCTGGTTTTTGCTGGTCTCGCTGATCTAACAGCTTTGCCAAGCTGGTTTTCCCTCTGCAGAAACATCAGAACTCAGGTTAAACTGGTTCACCGTGTTTTTCCACCTTTCCAAGACTGATCAAAGTGATCTCTTGGCTGGTTTTTACGGGGATTTACTGTTTTTTTTTATGGGGAACAACTGTAAAAAAGGTGACATTTGTGTGTTTTTCCAATCTGTTAGAATGTCAATTAAATAACAAACTATGATTAAAGCAAAATGCTAAACAAACACTGATCACATTTTTTCTTTCTAGGCGATACGAGAACCAGCAGACGGGCACGTTTTTGCTTTTCAAAAGCACAAAGCGTAATTTCGAGGTCCACACCAGACAGTGGGATTGTGGGAGCCGACACTACAGCACGGCGTGTACCTGCGGAGTGGCCGCTCGGGAGGGCAACGAGGTCGTGACCTTTGACATGTGCGACGGACAGTTGCGTGAGACACGTCCCCACTTATCTCTCAAGGCCTTGACAGCGTTCACAACCGGTCATATAAAGATCCACGAGACACACCAGGGAAAAAAGATCACGGTAGGGCTCAGTACTAAAAATGGAAACACGTCTAGAGGTTTTAATAAGAAATGTATGATTAGGATATTAAATGATCTGTACTGTAGAATACTGTGCAGTGAAAATAAAATAGATGTTTCAACATCATATAAGATATAAAATCAGACTAAACACAAGCAAATTATACTGTGTATTTGAAAATCTCTTCCACGCTTACTGTGAACTGTATACTATTCATATTTAGGACAGGCAGATTGTCAGGTTCTCGGTGGAATTGTCTGAAAAGTAAACACAGATCTCATCTGTTTGAAAAAGAAGATTTTACCCTGCCAAGAATGTGAAAGCGTTTGCTCTCCACAGACTTTAGATCTGTCAGCATAGCAGATGTTGCCATTGTTGCATAGTGACACACTTTGAATAGGCAAGTGTTTTGTGATGGCTATATTTATCAAGATTTATGAAACTTGATAGGCCCTGGTTATGCATGGAAATGAAATATTTTTGCATCTATCATATTGTTTAGTTTATAATTGATAGCCGGGTGTAGATTAGACATGCATAGTCTTTGTTCAATTACAGACCGTACAAATAAAACGTTGATTTTACTTGAGCACTTCACAGAAAAAAATCATCTACATCTCGTTGCTTCTGTAAATCTACAACCGTATCTAGACACCAGAAATAGTTTCCAATCAACATTAAATCAATTGGAACCTTTATGGTATTTATATTTATTAATAATGTATTTTAATATTAAGTGTTAAGCTGAAATACACATGCAGTATTGATATGTGTGGATGAACTGAGGCTGTGTTTGTTTGACCCCTGCAGATCGTGTTTGGCTCCGGGGCGTTTGTACGAGCGGACGTCAGCGATTGGGGAATGAGTCTGTCTGTCAGGGCTCCGAGTCGGGACTTTAACGCCACCAGAGGCCTGTGCGGGCTATTTGACCGAAACGGCCACAATGACCTCCATCACCCCGCAAGCACAAGCCACCATGGCAATGACCAAGCAGAATTCATTGAGAGCTGGAGGTGAGAGCGATGTTGTAATATTTTTTCTTTTGAAATATCCATACAGTATATTTTCACTAGAAATGCGAAATGATACGTAATTGAGCTATCTTATAAAGTCTTAAATCGTGTAAGAGATTGTGAGAGAAGTAGGGTTGTCTTTTGTGGAGCCCTGTGACAGCTGATAGTTTCACTATAATACACTGAATTTTACACTGTTTTCCAGTATTAATATCTAAAATCGAGATGCATTTACTTCAGAAACAAAATTACTTATTAAGTCTTGTTTCTGAAAAATAAATGCATAATAATAATAATAATAATAATAATTAATCAAAAATAATACAAAAAAATGAAAATAAACTAGGTAAATAATCAAATTAAATATAAATCATAAAATTTATTGAGTTCTTCCAAGGAACAAGATAAAATCTCAGCTAGTGTGGTAAGAAAAATTAGTAAAACTAAAAAGCAATAAACATCAGGATATTTTTAGGGTTATTTTGATAACAAATAGATATAAATATTATAGGTTATGCCATGCTCTATAATATTTAATTGGGTAGAAATTGTAAGTTTAAATTGTGTTTAAATATAGTTGTGGACAGGGACGGCATTTAAGCCCAAAATTATTTAAAAAAGATTAACAAAGGGCTGTCAAAAGATTAATCGCGATTAATCGCATCCAGAATAAAAGTTTGTGTTTACATAACATATGTCTATGTACTGTGCATATTAATTTTGTATTTATAAATACAAACACATACACAAGTATACATATTTAGGAAATATTTACATGTGTTTATTTATATTTACCAATAATTGAAATTATATATAAATGTTTATTAATATTTAGATTTTTCTTAAATATATGCATGGATGTGTATGTGTTAATAAATACAAAATTATTATGCACAGTAAACAGATAAATATTATGTAAACACAAACTTTTATTCTGGATGCGATTAATCGCGATTAATCTCTTGACAGCCCTAACAATAATAAATAGGTATTAATAATAACATTTACAATAATGATTATTACCATTTTAAAAATATATATATTTATAGTAATTATAGTTTTTCAATATTTTTGTTATAGTATTTATATATTTAAATTGGGTTTGCGCCAATAAACCCATGTCGTTATACGGAGATATATGTTAACATACGGCCATAAGTTTTCTAAGTTTCCACGTTCCAAACTTCCAAAACAAGTTTCAGGAAGTGTTTGTAAGACTGGATGAGCGGTTTAGTCTCAGATTAGAGTTTGTATCAGCGTTTAACCTTGATTTGCTCGCTTTAATGTCAAACGATAATTAAAAGAGTGGAAAGTCAGTAATCTAATGGGCTAACCTTTTTCACACTCTAAATCCTCTCCAGACGCAGCGCTCGAGGGCTTAATTCGAAGGCTGATTTGAGGCAGTCATATTTTTGTTTTATTTCCCCGTGTCAGGATCGCGCCTGGGGAGAGCCTGTTTGACAGCATGCCACCTGCCGCGGATGAGGAGATAAAGTGGAATTTCTGTGCTTGTCGTGAGGGATATAGCCCGTCTTTCCATTCAGAGCACGCTTCAGATGGCACAGTAAACCCGCCTCCGGTTTCCCGCTGCCAATCTCATGACGACGCGGATTACGTGTCCCTGTTCCCTTCCAAAGACACCACGGCAGAGTACGGCGTGAAACGGCGCTCAAACCGGAAGCCGAGGGCGTCGGACGAAGTGCCAAAGTCGGCCCTGAATAATGCTTCTCTTAGCATAGAGGAGCTCGAAACCGAATCATTATTTAACATCAAAGCTCCTCGCTTGAACGAATCCAAGGTGCCCTTACCAACCTCAAGTGATCGACATAAAAGACAGACCCTTGACCTCCTCCCCATTTACACTTTCCGGGCCATAAGCCAGAGCGACCTGGAAAGTTTGGCCTACTTCTTTCCAGATGATCACCGCTTTTCTAGTCGCCCAGCTGCCCACCCGTCCTGGCCGACACCCAGCGGTCTCACTTCTGCCAAAGCTTTGGAGGTCTGCCAGTTGGCCCTTGCCAACTCAACCGTGGGCACGGCGTGCCGAGGCCTGCTGGGTCGGCGACTGGAAGAGGCTGTGAGTCTTTGCGTTCTGGATCTTCAGCTGAAGGATGATTTGGCCTGGGAAGACGCCCTCGCGCCCTTCCTGGAGAACGACTGCGAGCGGAAGTGGTTGGAGAGCAGGAATCAACGTTCTCATGAAGATTGGAGAGCTTCGGCGGATGTCGCAATGGCTCTGCGGTGTCCAAACTTTTGCAGCGGGAACGGTCGGTGTGTGGATTGGGGATGTCAGTGTGAGCCAGGCTATAGCTCTCATGACTGCAGTCTCACTATTAGTAAGTGGTTCATTTATCAGTCTTTTACTGTACTTCTCTAACATCTTAGTTATTTCTGCTAGACATCAACGAGATAACGCTGATATTTCCTCTCACAGAATGTCTCCAGAGTTTAAGGAAAGATCTCAACAGTGTGACAAACTGAGCTCAGATTTGTCAAGTCTGCCATTAAAAGTGAATATTATTGAAGATCTCAATATGAACTCAAACATTTCTCATCAAATTTACCTAAATTCAGATTTTTTTACCTCTACAATCTACATTAATTTTACACCTCCATACTCTTCATGTGTTTTAACAATGGTCTCATTTTTTTCTGTTTTTATTTCTCCAAAGCAGTGTTAGGAGAAACATCTCTAAGAAAGTTGATATTTAAAACACAACTGAGAACTTCATTAAACTCCCGAGCGATAAAAGAGAACCCTGTATAAATAAAAAAAATAATCTGGGTATGACATTGGCTGAGGAAATCTACATTTATTCTTCCTATGAAAAGAAATTTCTGCCTTTTATGAGCCATTATTTCAAGTCTTACGTTAATAAAAATAGATAAAACTGAATTTGCTCAAATTTTTTTCATAGCTCAAGGTGGGTGATTCTCATGAAACCACTGAAACATCATGGCAGTAAAGATTTGAATCATAAAACATACAAAAAGATTATAATAAAGATAATTATGTTCTGTATCTCGGACATAACAAAGTTTTGACATGGGAATTAATTATTTATGTATTTAATTATTTATGTATCAGCATTATATGTTGTAATTTAAACAGATATTGTTAAAAACAATTGGGTGTTAAACTAGATGTTCTCAAATACAAAAAAAGATCAGAATATTCATGTATAATGCAAATTAAGAAATAGTTGAAGAAAGAAGTGTCCAGGACTGATATTCTCATCATCCGTAACGTTTTTAAAAGACCGTTTAAACACACACAGAGATATTTACATGAAGATATTTGAAGATTTTACCCAAGCTTGCGGGGCCCTACGCATTTGCGTGGTGGATAACAACGCTACTGCTTAAAACCAAGATTTCTTGAGAATCACCCAGGTACCATACTGAGTTCTCATCAGGGCCGTGCACAGGGGGGTGGCCCGGTGCCCATCTCAACCCCACTCCCACTTTCGGCCAGGCATCCATTCAAGATCCCTGCTAAAAGACGTCTGTTAACACTCCGCTAAACATCCTCTGATTCCGCTTATCCGCCCCGTGTTTTCCCGCTCGTGGGACAGTTTCAGGAGTTCATCCCATCACTGTAAGGACATTACAGAAAGTGATTCATACGCATAATTAATCATTTGTATTTTTGTTGGTAACGTTTTGCTCCTGGTTTTCTATTATTGATGCTAACTGCTAACAACTACAAACAAAATACAAAATATCCAATTTCGTCTTTTTGAGTTTTGTTTTTGTGAAACTGTTGAGATCTTAAATCTGTTGAAGCTTATTCTGACGCTTCGAAGTGTTTCCATGTAGGAGAAACGAGTGAGAAATGAAATACATTTTAAAGAGAGCTAAAGACATATTAATGAAAGTTGTTTCATGTTCGTGAAAAGGATCTGTTATCCCTAAAAACAAACATGCATGCATCAGCGTGCATTTGGGCGAGTGCAAAGACATTTAGCACATTATCGGCCTACCGTTTCTGGCAATGCCGACAAGTCTCAGAAACCCTTAGGTTCCCAGCCAAATCTTCATATCTATGAGATATTGTTATGTTGGGTATGCCAACAGCTGGCATGGTGCCAGGCGGCCATGTCCGCTCACCGATTAGCATCGTTTAGCAATCCGGTCTAAGCCTCTATCTCGCCCAGGGTTCTTTCCCTCGGGCTGCTTTGGTGACGAAATGGGAGTTTTAACACAAATTAGCAGGCAGATTAGGGAAGCAAAAAAGGGGTTGTTTATCACCGAGTGACGCCTTGCAACCTCTCCGCGAGCAAGGGGTCTGATTTATGGTCACCGCGTCAGGATCAACTTGCAAGGTAGCGCGGGAAAGACGGCTAGATAAATCTAGTTAATTGCCCAACTGATCATCGGTTGATGCCTCTTCTCCATCTGGGAGCTCCATCCATTTATCCATTCTCCCTTTTTTTCTGAAACCCGTCACTCTGTGCACGCCTGAGGGATTTCAGAGAGCTGTTTGCACTTCATTTAGTCAAATGTGGATTTTTGCAAGGCTTCATTTGAAACTTGATTATTTAAAAGTAGTTTTTGTTTTGTTTGGTACTGTTTAGGTTTTTTGTTTTGTTTTTAGTAGAGCATTTTTATTTGAATAAATCGCTCTTGGGACATCTGGATATAGCGTTTTAATTATTATTTTTATTGGAACATTTTTACTTGAATAAATCACTCTTGGGGCATCTAGATAGTAAACAGATTTTCATGCTATGCGTTTTGTTTTATTTTGTTAAGTTAAAAACAATTGTGGAGCATTTTACGGTAATAAATTGCTCTTGGGGCATCTGGATAATGTGTTTTGTTTGGTTTTGTTTTGTTTAGTTTTTGATGTTAGTTGTTTTAATATATATTTTTAGTGAAGTATTTTTACGTAACAAAACGCTTTTGGGTCGTCTAAATCAGTGGTTCTCAACCTTTTCATGGTCGCGCCCCCCTGTAAACCCGTTTAAAGAACTGGCGCCCCCCCCATACTGTACATTGAAGATAGATAAGATAATGTGTAAAATATCTTAGATATAGTTTATGTAAGGAATAATTGACGACGGGCCGTTCAATTATCGAAAGTTAATGCACACCCCGAGGTGGTAATGCGGCCACGGGAAGCGGAGTGGCCGTTACACCTCGGGGTGTGCATTATACCACGTACCAATTATTCCGCTTATACCACGGTCACAACACCACAAGACGTTGTTCCGATACCACAAGACGTTGTTACGATGTTTTATCTCAAGACATTTGTATGGTATTTGTCCCGGAATGCTCTTGCTGGTAGGACTAATTTCTTACGCATCTCATCTGAAGGCGTTGCTTGAGCTGCACATGCAGTTTTCCGAGAGCGAGAGGAAGACAGACAGTGCACGTGCACACGCGTTTGCTTCACTGAGAGTGAAAAGACAAGTATTTACAGTATATTTGATTTGTTTTCGTCGTATTTAACACCCCTGTCGTATAAGAAGAGTATTAAGAGAAAAAAGTGACATGGAGGTTTCTGCGCCAGCTGCGGTTCTCGCAGTGGCATAGAAAGCTTCCTGCGTGTTTTAAGTCCCGTTTACCCATTCCACAGACGAATTTAAGATGTTGTTGTTCTTGTTATTTTTGTGCTTCGTGTTTTATCTTTAACCCACTGATTGTGTCATGTAGTTTGCCGTTACCTTTGATATATGCTTTAGTTTTTCATCTGAACAGTCCTGTACAGTGCTCTCGCCATTGTTGTTCAAATGTTCATGCTGTCCATAAATATTAATAGTTATTTCTTCTCAGACAATGGAATTTGCCTGTCACTTTGTCTGTTGTTAAATACATATTCACTGGTGGACAGTAGGCTAAACTTGGCGAAGTGATATGGAACTGTAATGCGGTCAGCAGACCTGGAACACCTTCATAGGTTTGCGTTTAACTGAAAAATAATGCACACCCGTCGAACGTTCGTCAGCCAATCAGAATGAAGCATTCAACAGCCCCGTGGTATAAATATATATATATATACTGTATATAAAGAAGCAAAAAATACAGATTGATCAGATTATAAATGTAACATACCCTGCTGATAAAAACAAAAGAAACCATCACAGAAATGTACGGTTTCCATTAAAATACCATTGTGAACCATTAGCTTTTTGCATTAAAACCATTACAAAATTGTAGTGTTTTGGACATTATTCCAAAAGGATTAATCTGCCAGATCATGAGAACGGTGCGCATTTCATTGATTTTAACATCGCAATTTATAATACAGACGAAAATAGCGCTTTACAACTTTAACAACACTCAACAGCTTTATACAGCCGTCCAAGTTCAGAAATATATGAAAAGGCACTTTATTAACACGCCACTCCCTTCATGCGCACTCTGAACTCATCGGGAGAGAGAGAGAGACTTGCACGTATTCTGAAATTACAGTCTGAAAGACAAACATACTTACAATCTACCTGTTTCTTAAGATGGTGTAGAGATAATTGCTGCTGCATCCAGAGTGGACGTTTGCATACTTTGTAGATATTATGCTTTTGTGCGCAACCTAAAATTGCACTGCGCAGGACCTACAAAGAGTCTGCGCAGCCACACGCACCCAGCTTCAGACAGAACATTGCGTCCGTCAATTTGCAATCGCGTTCCTCCGTGCCAATGGTCTAAATAATGCGTTTTGTTTAGCTTTTGAATTTTTTTTTTTTTTGTGAAATGTTTTTTCTTGTATAAGTCGCTCTTGGGACATCTGGATAATAGACAGATTTTCAGGCTGCATTTTGTTTTATTTCATTAACTTTTTCTTTGTGTTTTTAATGGAACATTTGTACTTGAATGAATCGCTCTTGGGGCATCTGGATAGTAAACAGATGCCATGCGTTTTGTTTTATTTTGTTTAGTTTTTGATAAAAAAAATTTGTGGAGCATTTTATGAAAATAAATCGCTCTTGGGGCATCTGGGTAATGCGTTTTGTTTGCTTTTATTTTGTTTAGTTTTTGATGTTGTTTTATTGTTTTTTACTGGAGCATTTTTACGTAAACAAAACGCTTTTGGGGCATCTAAATAATGCATTTTGTTTAGTTCGTGATTTTTTTTACAGTAGTGGCACGTTTTTTTCTGGAATAAATCGCTCTTGGTACATCTGGATAATAGGCAGATTTTCAGGCTATGCATTTGGTTTATATCGTTAACTTTTTGTTTTGTTTTTTGTTTTACAGTGGAACATTTTTACTTGAATAAATCGCTTTTGGGGCATCTAGATAATAGGCAAATATTCAGGTTATGCGTTTTGTTTTGTTTTATTTAGTTTTTAATTTAGTTTTCTTTTCTTTTTTGTTTTTAGTGGAACATTTTTACCATTTTATACGTTTAAAAAGGGAAATAAAAATGATCTTCAGCCCACACACACTTAAAAATCCAAGTATATCAGCTATTCAATTATTATAATATAAAAAATGTATATAATGTATGTAATGATACAGCCGCCATGCTTAAATTCCCATAATAATAATAATGCCTTGCAAAGCCCAAAAAAGTATACGGATAATTAAAGCAATCCAATGGAATTCATTGCATCTGCATATCAGTGTTTCCTTCAACATCATAACAATTCGGATGAACTCACTACTGCTTTCATTCACCGGGGGTCATATTCTCTAGAAAGGACTTTTCTCCAATTCTGCCTTGACTCATTTTTCGAGCAGGTTCAGAGAGTCCAATCGCTCCTCATTTATCACTTCTGTGCAAACATAAAGCAGGAGCGTTCGCCCTTGTGGCAGAGATTAAAAAACTCTGAATATCTCTCACGCTGCCTTCCTAGCCGGTCAGGGACGGTGTGTATGTGTGTGCCCGTCCTGTTTTTGTGCTTTAGGCTTGTCTGCTTTAAATCTGCATTTCAGCACTGGAACAGAGTGCATCATGGGAAAATTACCTCTGTGACCTGCTGAGCTGGAAATGTAAGATCTCTGATTAGGAACTTTTACGGCATTAGGGTGCAGTGTTTATTGTTTATTATAATTACTGTTTTTTATTAAAATCACACAAAATTATACCATATGGAAAAAGTTCTTGATGAGGTTAAAATCTTTAAGGACTCTCTGTTGGCCTAATTCTCCATGAACTGCTGCTCATTCGATTCAATTAGAAATGAAGATTTTAACAGAAAATTTCAACTTGGCATACCATCTTAGTTCATCTATTTTTGGTTAGCATCTAAAATACATGATTTAAATGAGCTTCCACTCCGCAGAGATCTGAACGCAAGGTTGAGTTTTGAAACCAGCAGAGACAGAGGTGATGATATACAGCATTAATCATGCATAATGTTTCCACGGCACAGTCATTTCTACCTGTCACTGAAACTGAATTAAATGTTGTTTTTTATAAGACCTAGGAGACGCCCAAACAAGCTTGTATTTACATCTGTGCATTATTCAAGAAGTAGTTATTGAGAATGTGAAATGTGCAGTCCATTATATGTTTAGTTACAAACACACAGCAGACCGACAAGGTCAGAATCGGTCTAAATATTTAGGAGTGTATGAAAGTAGAACGTTGTCTTTAAGAACCAAACAAAATATATTTTGAAGAGCGTTTTTAACCAAACAACACTGGACCTCTTTGACTTCCATTGTATGGACACAAAACCACGGGGACATTTCTCAAAATATCTTCTTTTGTGTTTCACTGAAGAACAAATCATTATACAGGTTTTGAATGACATGACGAAATGTATATTTTTGGATCTTTAAATCTGGATTCGGAAAGCTACACTTATAGATAGACCAGGTGACATTTTGTGTACGTTAATGGTGTAAATGTCTTCTCAGGTCAGCCAATAGAAGTCACGGACCTGGAGAACGGCGGATTATGTGACGTGCGTGAGCTTGACTGTGATAGGGTGAGGGTTTTTGGGCTGGGCTTCATCGACTTGACTGACCTCGCATGCCTTGTCATCAAATTAAAGGTGAGACGCCTCTTTCTTTCTTTTTATCTTTCTTTCTTTCTTTCTTTCAAAACTAAGTTTTTTGTGCGTGTTTGTTTGTTTTGATCACGTTCACACAGCTTGTAAGCCAGTCTTCTTTCATATTTCATCAAAAAGGCTTTATGAATCTAAGCGTGGCTGTTTTTAATACCTGCCCGCCATCTGTTTGGATATTTAATTAAAAGAACGAGCAAAAGACATGGTGGGACATCTGATGAGATAAGGAAAGCAATAAAAACAGTAATCAGTCAAGAGTACGGAACACGTGCTAAGAAAACAAGCAGCAAACGCGCACATAATGGGCTGTAATTACCCGAGGAACTCTTATCAGAGAAATTGGCCGACTTATTAAACGTTCTGTTTAGACGCATCTGAATCGCTCAGACCGTGTTGACTTCATTCAATAACACCTAATCGCCACCCTGTAGGGGATAACTATTCAAAGCGGGCTTCATGTCTACGAAGACGTCTTCTGAGATGCCGCGGTTACCCCTGCTGTATGCTTTACTCATTGTACGAGGAAAAAGGGTTTGCGAAGTAAAAACGAATCGATCAACTTAAAGGAACAGTTTACCCCAAAATAAGCGATTTAAGCGATGAGAGATTTACCTTCATTGTTAGTTTTATTCAATTTTTTTGCTGTCACACCGTAGGACACATTTATGGTTTATTTGTCAACTAACAAATAATGTTTACAAATAATATAATATATATTGCAAAAATTATATATATTCTATTATAATATGTGACCCTCGACGACAAAAGCAGTCTTACGGGAACATTTTTAGTAATAGCCAAAAATACATTGTATTATTCAAAATTATCGATTTTATTTGATGCCAAAAATCAGAATATTAAGTAAAGATTTACTTAAAACATAAAATACTAAGGACTTCATTTGGACAACTTTAAAGGCGATTTTCTCAATATTTTGAATTTTTTGCACCCTCAGATTCCAGATTTTCAAATAGTGATATCTCGGCCAAATATTGGCCTATCCTAACAAACCATACATCAATGGAAAGCTTATTTATTTATTGTATAAATCTCAATTTTGAAAAATTGACCCATTAGACTGGTTTTGTTGTCAAGGGTCTCATATAATGTTTTTTTTTTATTCAGAGCACATGTTTAACTGTATTGTTGGAGGTTAGTGTGAATCCAAAAAAGATTTTTGGATACTGAAATGCCTTATGAAAGCGATGCAATATTTTTTATTTCCTTTTTATATTTATTTTCCTTTATATGTAGCACAAAATTATTTAAAATCTATATTATACATCTATATATGCAATGTGAATATGTTCTCTGCATGTTGTCCACTAATGCAAATTCTGTATTTCATTTCCAAATTCCCTCTCTTCTTTCTGTCATGAGACATATTGCCTGCAGCATGCAGTCATCCGATTTGAGCAAATTAGCTTGACATTTATTATTGCAGTTCTATCTCTCTCTCTATTTTTTTTTCTTTTAAAAAACGAATAACCAGGGGTGATGATTGCTCTAATTTAGTTTGATCTTAAATAGTCTCGTACTGTACATCTGCCAATCCTGCATTTAAAAAAAATCCTAGGTTGTTTCAATCCAAGGATCCAAGGTTGGGTTAAAAATGGACATAATAATGTAATATTTTGTTGATGTTTTGTACGGTGTACACATTCTTCAATACATTTCATAGCAAATGAATGGAATTTGGATCCCAGAGGAGAAAAGGAGAACCAGAGCCACCTTTCTCAGTTCCAGAGCGGTGGAATGTGCCGTCCCGCGGCTTAACAACATGGGTGCAGACACCGTAGACTTCATGGCCGATGATCAGCCCTACGCAAGATGGGAGATCAAGGTACGTTTCCATCTCAGAGACCATTCCATATGGATGTGATGGATTTTCCACTGTCAAAAGCGAGAGGTACGCGGGTCACCGACACCTGATTGTAAAAGAACTGAGACAGTGAACCACACAGTTACATCACCTTTCCTGACTACCTTGCCTCGATATCAAATTGAGAACATTGGCAAAATATGATCACGTAACCCATGCAGGAAGTGTCCTTCACAGTGGTGGTTTGTAACGCGGAAAAGCCGCCCGAATTGATGCCGACCGCGTGCGCCGTTGGAGGCGAAGCTAAATGATGCGTGCGAGGGTGCTTCAAACATTATATCACGGCTAAATCGGTGAGCCGTGAGATGGAGGAGAAGGGTTTCTATACTGAATGACATCCATAAAGCCAACACAATCATTTTAATCATTTTTATGAGTTGTGGCGATGCAGCGATTGAAAAGACCAGTCCGTCATATCTTTATGTATATGGCGAACATAAACGTTAAAAAGTTAAACCCCCTTTTGGTTTTATGTGATATTGTACATATCTCACGACCTTGACCTCGGTTTGGTACCGTATACTGAACGTCAGACTCTCTCGGAGTGGACCTTGATGTATGCGTATGTGCAGTAATGAGCGCTTCGGTGTTTACCGAATATATAAAATGGTTGCTAAGGATAGCTCAAGATGAAGAGAATCATTAACATAAATTGAAATGCCGGGAGAACCGCGGGGTGTCTCTGAAGGTCAGATCAAAGACGTATCAGTGAGGTAATGCATCCACCTCAGCTTCCCTGCGCACATTAATCTGAAGGCTTTTGGGATTAACAGTCACTGAAGGGTTGAAAAATTAACCTCACTTTTGGATTTACACAAGCGATCACAGCTAAAGAAGCTCTGAGATGTTACAGCGATGTGAAAGTCTTATATTCTCTCTCTCTCTCTCTCTCTCTCTCTCTCTCTCTCTCTCTCTCTCTCTCAGATAACTAATGATGGTCGCCTGTACAGCGAGGGGAAGATCTTGACCCTTTACGACGGCATTTGCCAGCTGTGTGCGAGTCCCTCTGGATTCTGCAAGCTGAAGGTAATCATATTTAAACATTTAAAAGCAATACAGTCATAAATCGACTTCCACAGGTCTGTGCTGCGACACGGCAGTTAGCGAGAATGCTTATTGGCCGTAAAGAGACAAGTTTATGAATTTGAATCCTGCTTGTGCCACATCTCGATTCAACTTTATTTTACAGGAATTCAAAACTATTTTTACGATATGGTTAATTTAAAAGAAATTGTATGTTGTGAATCATGAAAAAATCGTTCGATTATAATAAAAACGCAATAATGAAGCCCTGCCCCTAAACCTAACCGTCACTGGTGCGAAAGCAGTTCATACTGAAATATAGAAATGAGATCGTACAAATTCGTACGAATTAGCCACCTGGTAAAATATTTACGAATTGCTATGAGATTTAAAAGAAATTGTACGATGGGAATCATGAAAAAAATCGTACGATTATAATAAAAACGCAATAATGTAGCCCTGCCCCTAAACCTAACCATCACTGTTGCGAAAGCAGTTCATACTGAAATGTAGAAATGAGATCGTACAAATTCGTACGAATTAGCCACTTGCTATGAGATTGCGTTGCTCAATTCTTGTTTCATGTCAGACATCCTCTGATTTCTTGAAAATCTTGACTTTTCCGCATTGTAATACGAACGAGGACTGCACGATATTGACGCCAAATGTGATATTCCATAACTTGCTAGATAATTCAATCCATGATATGCGGTACAATAATGCTTTAGTTTGTAAAACATTATCACGTTTACAAACTTAGTTTGTAAAATCAATTTAAACTACATTGAAATATATTTATAAACTGTTGGCGCCAATGGTCCAGTTACTGTGCGCCAAAATGGGCGACCCAAGTTCGATTCCCGGTTCGTCCCGACCCCGGTACTACATATACTGTATATATATATATATATATATATATACACAGTATATAAAACTTTGTCATAAGCATATTGCAATATTCGTGCGATATTTCAATTTTGATATATTGTGCAGCCTTGTTGTAAAGTTTGTATCCCTGCTTGAAAATACATTTGTAATTGTTTCTACACATCTTCCATGTGGGCCTCAGTTCTGGGCATCAGTCCATCATTTGGAATCTTCCAGTGGAAAATTTCACCGACTTCAAAAATCTGTCATATCTGTAAAATCTGTGTTGTCTTGTAGCTGCTATTAGCGCAGCAGGAAAGCCACGATACGTGACTGTTGGGTGCAGTTAACTCGCACCATGAGAACGTTGCATTGAAAAAGTGTATGTAAAAAGCAGACCTAAAAATATTATCCACGACATCAAACCGACGCTGTAACCAATCCCACAAGCATCTGTTCCTCTGAGTGCAACCTGCCGTCCTCTCCTAATCTTTCTTTCCCTCCTCAATTTCTATCTCTCCCTCAGTTTTTATTCCGTAGGTTTTCTGCCGCCACATGCCGTGTAATCTCAGCGTGAGAGATGAGTTATCTAGGCGGATCCGTTTTGGTGTCTGTTTATCTTCTCTGCTTTGCTCCGCGTGGATGTCCTCCGGGCGCTGTGACTTACATGTCCCTCTGGATATTAGAAACTTGAAATATAGAGATTTTATCAGCTCCGGGCTTTATGCCTTGGTGATTTGTAGCAAAGACAGCCAGGGTTTATCTCAAAGGTTTGACAGAGGAAGCTGGCTTTAGCCACAGTGTAAGTTTGAACTGTAGCTAAACATCACTGGTGCGGTCAACAGGAGAATTTATAGGGCGATCAATGAGACTTTCTGCCTGTCTTTCGATCCTGTAGCTCAGTTGGTCAAGCGTTGCACCACATTCAAGTGTATGCCTGAAGTGACTTTGGATATGTGAATGATTCTTTGCCTCTCTCTCTCTCTCTCTCTCTCTCTCTCTCTCTCTCAGGAGAGGACATGTAATATAGATGGCATGTGTTTTGCTGATGGAGACTCCAGCCCTTCCAGTCCGTGTCTGTTGTGCAACTCTACAGCCTCCAAATACACCTGGTCTGTTAACGAAGGTAAACTAAATTTACATTAGCAAAGGTTATTAGGCTAATTTTATCAAAATGAAAGCTCAATAACAAAATACGCACTTCAGGTTGAAATGAGTGCTCGACCACAACAAATCCCATCAAGAAAATATATGAAAAGTCAGCAAAAAATAAATAAATGATGGACTTTCACAAAATGTGTAACATTTTGAGCATACAGGCTCCTTATCAGACGTAACATATTTTGTAAAAGTTTATTTAAAAAACGATATCTTGGGAGCTTTGGTTTGCCAAAGCTCGAGAAAAAAAAAAAAAAGATCATTTTTTGGATAAAAATGAAATAAATGAATAAGTAAAAAAAATTCTCATGAAAATCAACCAGGGATTCGACATGGATAAATGTCATCACTACATCGCGCTTGTTGTTTAAAATTCACCCAAAATAAACCTAAAATGTTTTTGTGGCTTTCCATGTGTTTACTGTTTCAAGATAGGGGGCGCTGTCACAACTTTTCTAAAGAAATGCAGCATCTACTGATCCAACAACAAGTGAATACTATGCAAATCTAATCTATATCTATATATTAATTGGGTCACACTTTAGAATAGTGACCAATTCTCACTATTAACTAACTATTAACTACGACTTTGTCCTCCTAATTACTGTTTATTAGGTAGTTTTTAGGTTTAGGTATTGGGTAGGATTAAAGGATGTAGAAAAAAGAAATGCAGAATAAGGCATTAATATGTGCTTTATACATACTAATATACAACCAATAGGCATGTTAATAAGCAAGTATTTAATGAGGAATTTGTGTACCTTAATATAAACTGTAACCATTAATTGTTATAAATCAGATCAAGGTGCAGGCATTGACAAAAAAACACAATTTCCCCCGCGCTGAAGTGTTGATGAAAAAATAAATGAAGCTAGCATAAATGTTTTTCTGTTTGTTTGTTTGTTTGTTTGTTTGTTTGTTTGTTTGTTTGTTTGTTAAAAACCAGAAGCGCTGACCTTTCTTTTGATGTTAAATGTTTGTATATGTATATTTTTTAAACTGACAAAGAGTTAAACAGAGTTTAAAGGCAGACGAAATAAAACACAGTGAATGTTTTGACTTTTTTATACAGCCGTGGCCTAGCAGTTACCACACACGCTCCAGACTGAGCCAGGGTGGCGATATGGAAGACATGGGTTCAACTTTGACCTCTCCTGTGCCTCAAAGCAATTCCCCCTCTTTCCTGACAAAAAAAAACACAACAAAACTCAATAAAATGATTTTAGACTGACAAAAGTAGACACGCGCTTAAAATGTCTGATGTTCTTTTCTCGGTCATTCATTATCACGTCTGAAAAGGAAGTGGAACTGAAAAGACGCACGCTGTCTGGTTACGAGTGTGTTTGAAGTTAAACGCTTTCAACTTAAAGTGATAGATCTGCCTTTATAACTGCAGCTAAATAGAGGCAGAATGAGAAGAGGCAGCTGGATTTCACTCGCTGTGAATTTTAATCAGCTGACGCCATGTTCTCAGACTTTAAAGCGTTACAGGAAATGAAGAAAAAGCACTCAATAAAATTGAAATGTGGTTTTGTCTGGTTAAGAAGGCTTTAGGTGTTTAGTGACTTATATGTCATTTTTTACTCACCCTTATGTCATTCCAAACCTGTATGACTTTCTTCTTCTGCAGAACTTTTGAAGAACGTTGGTAACCAAACATCACCGAACCCCATTGACTTCCATTGTATGGACACAGAACCACTAAGACATTTCTCAAAATATCTTCTCTTGTGTTTCACAGAAGAAATGATGACTGAATTTGTATGTTTGGGTGAACTATCCCTTCAAAATATGTTCAGTTAAAACTAAGGACGAATCTTTATAAGAGCATGCAAAAAAGTTTTAACTACACTTTCAGGATCGACGTCTTACAAGTAAACACAGGCCAATTAGCAGCTACACACAGTTTGTTCTTCCGAAACCCAATTTGGAGCAGCAGGTTTGTATTTTAGCACGATCTCCCCCACCTTTGGCACACGCACGACTACACACTCCCATGTACAGAGAGATCTGAGAGTAAACATCTTTTTTTTGCTTGGGCTGCAAATGAGGCCTCGACTGATGCTATTTGAGGGCTCTGTGGACCCCGGCAGGAACGGCTTCGAGCAAGATTACAACAATTCAGTTGTTACACATCTCCCCCACCTTACCCTGGTGGTGTTTTTCTGACGTCTTTTACGCTGTTCTGAGGCGAAAATGAAAGCATGTGCGTTCATTCATGTGGACAAATTAAATTTAGATGAGTCGATTATCAGAATAAAATGTAGGGCTTTAAATGTTAGATTAGCATTTGTACTGTGGCTGAATTGTTGCATAATTGAGCAAAATCTAAGAAAACAGATGTTATGCCGACCGGAAACAATTAGTCAGTGTGCGTATTAGTGTGTATTTGATAACTTTTATAAACCTATATTAAATCCTAAATTTTATAAATCCTAAACACATTAATTCATGTTATTTTATGTAAAAGAGAATCGTTTATTCACAAAAAATAGTTAGCTATCGTTTTGATTTACATATTGAGGAGGAAGTGACTTCATTTGTTGCTAAGTTGGAAAGTTTTACTATCATTTAAAGCAGCAAATCGTAACTTTTTTCAATAAAACTCGGTTTTTGAGCAAGTACAAAAAAATGATCTTTTTACCTTGATTTATAAGTAGAGTTTTTGACAACGATTTTGTGGTTACTTGGCATGATTTGAAGAAAACGTAAAGAGATACGTATAGTAACCTGCAATATATGTTTCAAACAGAGATGGCGATAGAGAGGCAAAAGTTACGACTGCAGTTTTAATATTGATAGCAGATATTATATTTACTATTTATATACGTCAACATGTCACATTCCGCCCAATCACTATCATACATATTATTTGTTTTATTTTGTCTAATAAAATATGTTTAGTCTTCTTTTAGAAACTGACTCCGAAACAAAGGCGGATACAGAAAGTAGATGATAGGTGGGCCTGTAAAATTGTGGGTTGCAAATAAGACCACTTATTGTGGTTATACTGTATATATACCAATAAGAACTGAAGGAGCGTGACTTTCCATCAAGTATGGTAATCGGATATGTTCTGTTCTTCTATCACGGACAGATCTGGAGGTGGACAAATTTGATTTACTAATTCGGAAGCCGGCTGAGTGAGAATATCAGTGAAGGCCGAAGCACAAATGCTGCCATTAGCACTTCACCTTCATTTCCAGGTGCCTCAGTGTGCGTTTCTTCAGCTTCTTTATAAAGACGTGGCTTTTTGAAAAATTGCCACATGGATAGCTGTTTGTTTAGCCGTGTTTGATCGTTGAAAGAGAATCTACAGACAGCCATATTGGCGCGCTGCGTAACTGCCGTAACGTAACTGACGTCACGTGAGCACATTCTTAATAATATTTGGATATTATTAATAAACAAACAATTAAAATGTTTTCATTTAATTTATACAATTAAAATTTAGAATTAAGGTTAAAAAATAATATTAAAAATAATTTTCTTGGCTCTGACTGGGTGGGCCTACGCCACCGTTTTGTAGAATGATTCCTTTTGTTTTTATTTGTTTCTTGTATGTGTGAGAATAGATTCTGTGTGCTGCGTATCGCTTTATTCTGTTTTAAGTTTGTGAATGCAAATTGTTACTGTTTGTTGTGTTTCAACTGTGGGAACCACACTTGTGTTCATAGATGATAGGAGAACAGATTTATGGACTCATTTGATTGTTATTCCACCTTTCGCAGCTCGACGCACGCAAGCCTCTATACGTCATGCTGGTTGCGAATGAAATTTTGAATACGAGTGACATATTTTGCAGAAAGCATTCACATTCGAAGACGGGGCCTGGTTTAGTTTTGTAGGTTTTTGTTGTGGATAATTGCATGTCACCTAAGATGGATTCCAGCTCCATGTTGCTGTTTTGTTTGTCAAGTTTGGCAAGAAATAAGGAGGAAATAACTGTCAAATGCTAAAGCACCAAATCCTCTAAATCACATTTTATCCCATATGTGTCATCGTTCTAGATATTACAAAAGCTGATATTCCCTTCCTTCCAGTTTGTTCCAAGTGAGACTTTTCTCATTTTGCTTTCGAAAACAACAAATCCGAAATGATCTCAGAATCAGGGGGAGATTTTGTTAAATAAATAGTTCACGTTATATAATAGTCAAGTTATATTTTGCTCTATTCATCCAACAAAGTTTCTGTGGCTAATAAAGATTTATATATAAAAATATATTGATTTGTTTTTCCGTCCAAGACCAAAAGTTGTAAGCTGCAGTCTTTTTTTCCCACTTTCAATTCCCCTCTCGTTTCCACAGCTAATCGGCCGCCGACCTTCCACGTGCCGCAGGCCAGACTGCAGACCTTTGCGGGGGAGAACTTTGTGTATCAATTCACAGCCACAGACCCAGAGGGCTCGGCCCTTCTCTTCCAACTGGAGACGGGGCCTCCCGGGGCCTCCGTTTCGCCCGCCGGGCTCCTCATCTGGAGGGTGCACGCAGAAGAAACACAGAGTTTTCAATTTGCGGTGTCTGATGAGTGTGACGCACAGAGCAGATTTACTGTGGAGGTGAGAGATTTTGATGATTTTGACAGATTTTTTTGTTTAGGAGAAAAATGAATTTCCGTGAGAATAGGAAACTACTGTAGTTAGGTCATTTTCGGTCAGTTGTGCATGTTTTTGCTTTCATGTCATTTCATGTTATGCTTTAAAGAGAAGTTTATTTGATTAATAATATATATTTAAGCAAAAAATGATTGAATATTAGCGATCATTAGACAAGGAAAAGTAACCATGGTTTTATTGTAGTTCAAGTGTCTGATTACCATTTGTATTACCACAGTTGGTAACCAGCTATGGTTACTGTGGTGAGACCATAGTAAATTTGTGGTTACTATGGTTTTACTACGAACCAAAATAAAACCAAAAGAGAAAATAAATATAATCTAAAAAAAAGTGTTTACTATAGTAAAACCGTGGTTAATTTCCATAAGGGTAATATTATTGGAAGAGGTCAAATAAAGATAAAATTTTCGTTTAAGGATTTAAGAATTGTTGTTTTTGTGGCCTAACACAGATAGAAATTGTTGTGGTTATACCAGGCTTTTTGAATACGGTACTATAGTAATACCATGCTTTTTTAACATTACCTTCATAATGGTTTTATTTGCACTATTCTGCATTCAAATTTTTCCACATAAACACATGGTATATGAATTAAGTGCCGTGAATATGATATCATCTAGCATGAATTTACAGGGTCACATAAAGTACCACGATATTACCACAGTAATACCATGATAGGACTACCTTAGTTTCCAGTACACACTATTTTTAATCACTGAATACAGACAGCAGAACTCGGCTGGTGAGATTCTCCCGAGTCCTGTGTGAGAGCAGGAAAAGACAAACATTCTCTCCATCTCCTCTGTGGACTCTAGACGGCTAACAAGCATCTGCTTCCTGCCTCACAGCGCTTATTAAAGACTGTCTGTGTTTGAGAGAGGCGTTTGAGGACGAGAGAGGCTGTCTGTAATTATCCAGACTGCCTCGACAACCGGCTGCATTTGTGAATCGGTTTTGGGTCCAAAGTTGAAAGAAAAAATTTAAATGGTTTAAAAATGCATTGTTTGTTATGCATAATATCCACAAATATTTGGACACTTAACGATGCAATAGGTTATCTATGCCTCTCTATCGCCATTTCTGTTTGAAACCTAAAACTGCAGGTTACTGTGCATACTGTAAGTCAAATTGTTATTAAATATTTATATATTTTTTAATACAATTTTTGCTCTGAAACGAAATCAGCTGATACGTCTTTTCAAAGCGAATAATTGTTTCCTATGGCGTTACGTTTTAATATCATGTTTCCATGGTTACAGGTCGACGTACGCCCTTGTGGGTGTGCGAACGGAGGAACATGCGTCACCGACATCAAGCATCCTGCGGGCAGCGGCGAGTACCTGTGTGCTTGCCCTATGGGTTTCCATGGCGACTTGTGCCAGGAGGACCTGAACGAATGTGCTTCTGACCCGTGTGGAGCTGGAGTGTGCGTGGATCTGATCGTCGGGTTTGAATGCCAATGCCCACCTGGACTCACAGGTATAGTTTAGGTATAGTTAAGATTTAGATGATTTGTGCAGTGCAGATATTATGGGATGTCAGGATGTCCCAGTTGCGTACCTAAGAACAAAATGGATGGTTCTGTATGTTTCCTTAAAGCGGCCATTCCCCGTGATGCCAATTTTCAAACTTTAGTTAGTGTGTAATGTTGCTGTTAGAGCATAAATAATAGGCCTATCTGCAAAACGATAAAGCTCAAAGTTCAGTGCCAAGCGAGATATTGTCTTTAACGAGGAAGAGCCGCTGGAGTAGTGTCTTAGTTATCAGAGATTACTTTCACTTTCATCAGTCCTACAGCTGGTAATAAGAATTCAGCTATACACACATTCTAAGATAACTTGCAAATGTCTCCTAGTCAATCTGCTTGTATTATTATCCAACTCGGGTCCAATATAAAAAGGCAAAACTAACGCTTCTGTTATTACTGTTAATTAATATAACCGGTCTGACCCAATCGGTCCGGTGTCATTTCCCTCGCCATAGTAGGAAAAAAATCCCGCTCTCTAACAAAGATTGACGTTTGCACATGCACTAGCAGACCTCCGTTACACTTCGATCGATCCGCATGTGTTTAACTGATGAAGTGAAGTTGACGCCATTGTTACTGTTTATTGCTAAAAGCCAAAGCTTATGAATACACGTGCACTGAGAGGGGGACCGACCAATCACAACAGCCTGAGAAGCGTAAGCTCGCTGATACGGTGTGGGTGGGACATCTTCAGACACACGCTCTAAGCGGGGAACCAATCACGACAGACCTGGTCAGCTTTACCAATCAGAGCGTTTCGGAAGGAGGGATTTTATATAGACCGGAAGAAATCCAGTCGTTTTGTTAGAAGAGGGACATCGGTGAACAATAGACTTGAAATATGTGAAATATAAAGTGTTTTTTGAAACTAGAAACATGAACATCCGTTGTTAAGCACCCAAAAAACATAATCAAAGCTTCAAAAACAGCAAAAGAATGGCTCCTTTAAATCTATATTCGCCACCAAAGATAATGTCTGTCCACGAACAAGTACATCGACAAATCTTTTACGGATGTGATGTCGACAATAGGAATCACCTGTCGCATCACTAACGCATATCACACGAAGATGTTTTATGTAATCGACAGCTTTCCTCTCCACGTTGTTTCAGAAGAAGAGTGCGCTCATAAATAAGCTATGTATGTCTATGAAATCATAAGACGCTTGCTGAATTTGACAAGATAATCGTCGTAACCTCATGCATCGCAACTGCCAGAAACTCACGCAGGCATGACCACGCATTTTTTCGTTTGCTGAGTATAAATGTTTTATGTCCTTTATGTCCTATTCTTTCATTAGAACAGGTATTATTATTAAACCTATAATAATCGTTAACATGACTTGATTTGTTTTGGTAGTTTTGGTTCTGTAGTTCTGTGGTTTTTCTCTGCTACCCCCTGCTGGTAGATGATATAACAACACAATTTGAGGTCGTTTCTGACATAGACATTAGTGTTGTCACGATATCCTGTTTTGACTAGACTGTCATCATAGGCAAAATAATTCACAATAACAATATTATCACGATATCTGTTGTAATTTTCTTTTTGGAGACGGATACAGTCGGATTTATATTACAATTTATCTTTGTATTAACGATAATGTCTAACCGTGTGGAGCAGTTTTTTGATCGATGGATGCACTTTTTAAAGCTTCAAAATGTCAAAATGTATTTTTTTAGGTTGCTTGAAATTGCTTGTGTGCTTGCAAGCAACATTTGGTAGATTGGGAAAAGGTGTAATTTTCCTTGAAAGGCTTAACTTTGAATTTCAGTTATCAGATAAATAATAAACAAATACTTTGTTGTCATTCATAACGTTTTTTTATTTTATTTTATTTAGACACGCTAATGCAACAAACATATACATACCTACGTATGTAATATTTATTACATTTTTATTAGCATTTTTCATCTGTTATGACGTTTATAATGATTTCTGCCCACCACAGGTTTGACGTGTCAGGAGGATGTGAACGAATGCGAGGGAACCCCGTGTTTTCCCAGCGTTACGTGTGTGAACGTCCTCGGCTCCTTCAGGTGCGGCCCCTGCCCTCGGGGCCTGGAAGGAAATGGGATCTCCTGCAAAGGTAAGAACGTTTCCTGTGAAAGTAACATTTCCTTTCAGAGCACGTTTACATCTGGAGAAAGAAAAGAACCTTTTGCCAAGAGCTTAAAAACCAGTTGCAAACAAAAATTTGACCTCTGCTTTGTTGCACATCCGAACGGGAACAAAGCAGTTTTTCTTTTTGTTTCGCCTTCACACGTGGAGGCCAAAGCAACACAGTTTTGGCGTTCCATTCAGGGTCTGCTTCAGGGAGCGTGGGGTGTTTTATTTTATCAAGGTCTCGGCTTGAGAGCTACCCTTTGAAATATGCTCACGGAGTTGACACAGGAAAAAAAAGAAGCTCGATGAATTTTGACTTGTGAGGAGAATGGAATGCAGTTAATGCATGAAAGCATTTAAAGGGAGAGTTCGCCCAAAAGTTATTTACCTTCATGTCATATAAAACCTGTATGTTGTTTGTTTTTGTCTGCACTTTTACTCAAGTGCGGCTTCACACAGATGTGTTTTCCATCCTTCTTCCGTTGCACCTTGGCAAGATGTTCTGCAACTGTCTTGACAGTAATCTGCAAGCTATAAACCTTTACTCAACATCAGAAAGCCCTGTGTTCACAGTTTCCAGGGATTCAATGACTTCTTCATGCAGATCTGGCCTGGATAAGCTATTACAATCACGATCTGTCTGATTGCGGCATGTTAGGCACAAACAGACAAACAGAAGCTTGATGCACTGCTGGCCTTTGATTGTGACGGGCAGAAGTTCTGGCGGCAAGAAATACAATCCAGATGGCAGGAAGATAGCTCTCCATCTTTGTCTATCTATCTATCTATCTATCTATCTATCTATCTATCTATCTATCTATCTATCTATCTATCTATCTATCTATCTATCTATCTATCTATCTATCTATCTATCTATCTATCTATCTATACAGTATCCATCCATGCATCCATCCATCCATCTACAGTATCTATGTATCTATCCATATATCCATCCATCCAGCTGACTATCTATCTATACAGTATCTATCTATGCATCCATCCATCCATCCATCCATCCATTAGTCAAAAGTATGTCGGTACCTAATTTTCATAAGACCCAGTACCACCGACGGAGCGGGTCAACCAGGTACCGATGCTCTGTCTGACAGGTTGTCAGTCGGAAACGTTTTATAGACGCAATAAGACGTTATGAGACCGTTGTACTTAGTTTGATGTTGGACATTCATTAGACATTCGGTTTCATACCAATTAAGCTCTTTGCGCCTGTTATGTTTTGAGCCCAAACTAACTCAGATAGACATAACTATATGCCCTTTACGTTGCACAAGGCTTAATTTCTAGAAAAAAAACGATATATAAATTAACCATGAAAATTGATTAAACTATTTAACTACGTAACATTAATCTATAAAACCAGTACTAAAATGTTCAGAAAAACATGCCTGTTATTGCACAAGGCTCCGTTTTTTGGAATTAGCATTTTATGTATTTTATAATAATTGTACAACTTTTAATGTATGTAATTACATAAATCCATTAAACGACAACAGCATTTGAGGTACAAGTATCAAACCAACTGTAACATATTCAGAGCATTATTCCCTATGATGCACAAGGCTTGTTTTTCTGATTTTAAACTGATATTTTTATATACGGTATACTGATTGCTTATTTTTTATATGTTTAACACACTGTACCTATTTAAATTCATTAAACTCTGACACCGTTACAGATAAAGGTATCAAACACAGGCACAGGATCCAACAGAGGTACCATGAAGAGGCTGCTCAGAGTTTAGCACATACAAAACTTGGCAATGAATGAATGAACAAACCAAGCAGGCATATGTAGACAGAAGCAATAAGACACAGGTGACAATAATTAAGCTAAATGAGGCCGTGCTAAGGATTGTGGGATTTGTTGTCAAGAGTGAATATATGTCTGGGGAAAGTTATTTTTACATTTTTTTTTTGCTTTTTATTTACATTGCATTATATTTCCTTTATTGCCTGATTATTATTCTGAATATTTGAATCTATATTGCACTATGGTTGTTTTGAAATTTTGTGCATCATAGGGAATAATGATCTGAATATGTTACAGTTGGTTTGATACCTTTATCTGTAACGGTGTCAGAGTTTAATGAATTTAAATAGGTACAGTGTGTTAAACATATAAAAAATAAGGAATCAGTATACCGTATATAAAAATATCAGTTTAATAATCAGAAAAACAAGCCTTGTGCATCATAGGGAATAATGCTCTGAATATGTTACAGTTGGTTTGATACCTTTATCTCAAATGCTGTTGTCGTTTAATGGATTTATGTAATTACATACATTAAAAGTTGTACAATTAATATAAAATACATAAAATGCTAATTCCAAAAAACGGAGCCTTGTGCAATAACAGGCATGTTTTTCTGAACATTTTAGTACTGGTTTTATAGATTAATGTAACGTAGTTAAATAGTTTAATCAATTTTCATGGTTAATTTATATATCGTTTTTTTCTAGAAATTAAACCTTGTGCAACGTAAAGGGCATATAATTATGTCTATCTGAGTTAGTTTGGGCTCAAAACATAACAGGCGCAAAGGGCTTAACTGGTATGAAACCGAATGTCTAATGAATGTCCAACATCAAACTAACTTTACCACGGTCGTCATGAGCAGATAAGCACGGCTCCGATCCACAAGAGATGCGCACAGAAATACTTCAGATTCAAGTCATATCACGAAGAAAACGAACAGAGTTTTGTGGTGAAACGAGGAAGCATCCGGATTTAAGTTAACAAGTTCAAGCGGTAAGTTTCAAATTCTGTTCGCGTTTGCATTATGAATGTTGTAGCATATGTTAAATTAAAGGTTACGTTAAAATAAACGTCCCTGTTTGCGTGTTAATTTGTTAGCGCCAATGCTAATCCAGTCAAGTGTCCTTATTAACCATTTAATGCTTTTATAACTGTAATGGGGTAAAATAAAGGGGAGGACAGGATGGGGTTTAAGCAATCTCTTTAAAAAAAGATTCTCTTTTATTTTGGAAACAACAACGCATGTTGAGCTCGAATAAATATAAATGTCTAAGGTTGAAAAAACAATTAATTCCATCATTAATTAAATATTTAACGTATTTAATAACACTGTAAATGGGTCCCATATATTCAAACACCACACAAGGGTTAAAATGCTAGAAATGAAGTATGTAAAACGGAAATAACTTTGGTTGCAATACCAACATGGATGTTTTATTTACGAGCATCATGGGAATCAAGCCTTTAAATCAACTACAAACAAACAGAAAGTAAAAACAATTCCCAACCAATCAGTTTCTCACTTTCTCTCTTTCACAGCTCCGGCAAACTTGGTCACATCTCCTCCCATCATCAAGCCCCTTGTCGTCGCCTCTTCCGCGCCCCCCGCCGTGTGGCCCATCAGCAAAACCTCCGTCCCTCTTTCCAAAACGACCTCCACTCACCTCTCACCGGATACCGAAGCTCCAAGCAAGACCCCGGTCAACAAAGCCGCCACCACTCTGAGTAAAAAAACTGGCAAGTATTTTCATCTATTGTTCCGGCTCTCCACGTTCACAGATGGCTGGGAAATAAGACCGCGAGGCTTTCGTTCTGAGCCAAAAACGCCCACCGCTGGTGTCGTGACATTGCAGCGAAACCGTTCTTTGTCTTTGCCGCACGCAGCGTGATGTCTCTTCAGTCCCCCAGAGTCATTTCCTGAATTGGGTTTTTCTGTGCGCGATGTTCCCGGGAAATGACTTTTCTCCAGCTGTTGAGCACAAAGCAAGACAGGGCCTGCTGGCGTGGCTTTATGCTAGCACCTTTTAGCCTCTCATCTCCATATAAAGCCTGAAATTAGCGATTCTGATTAGCCATGTCGGGCTCTCTCTCTGTTTCAAGGTTGAGTAAAGGACATATTTTGATTTAGTAAAGGATTAAGGCACATCGCCAAATTGGTGTGATGCGTTATTGCTTGCGTTGATTCTGTCATCATTTATTCACCCTCATGTCATACCTGTATATGACTCATATTATGTGTCGAACACAAAAGCAGATTTTTTAAGAAATGTCTCTGTGGTTTTGTGTCCATACAGTGGAGGTCAATGGGGTCAGTGTTGTTTGCTTTCAGACGTTCTTCAAAATATATTCTTTTGTATTCTGCAGAAGACAGAAAGTCATACAGGTTTGAAATGAAATGAGGATGAGTAAATTGTATTCTGTATAGAAAAGCACAGGACATATTTGTGGTGGTAACTGAAGTATTTGCAGTCCAGTCTGATTTGCTGGGGCTGTCGTATCAGATCCCACGATGTTGAATGTAAATAGGCTTCCTGGCTCTATTGTCTCTTTTCCCTTATGCTCTCCAACCACTTTGCATCTTTTTGGCATTTCAGCAAAATGAACATTTTGCTTTATTGCCACAATGTCGTCTTTTATTATATGTCTCCTAATCCTATTGTAAAGCTTTCCGGCTGGCTTTAAACACTGCTCGGCATTAGTAGGCAAGCAGTGCCCACATTGAAAGACTGCAGAGAGAATGTAATATGATTTGATTGTGTTAGACATCATTTGTAGTCCGATAATGATTTTAGCTATATTTATCGCATTGCATTCTGGGATTGTGTTATTTGTGACGGATAGCTGAGATGCTGCCTTAAAGCAATAGTTCACCTCCCCAAAAAAATCTGTCATTTATTCACCCTCATGTTGGTTAAAACCTGTATTTGACTCTATTTGTAAAACCCAAAAGAAGATATTTTGAGAAATGTGTGGTTTTGTGTCCATACAATGGGAGTCAATGGATGCCAGTGTTGTTTGGTTACCAACGTTATTCCAAATATCTTCTTTTTTTGTTCTGGGGAAGAAAAAAAGTAATGAGTACATGAGGTTGAGTAAATGATGACAGGATTTTCATTTGTGGGTGAACCGTCCCTTTAAATTTGGCCAAAAGTAGTTATTCAGAAGGATGATGTTGGATTCTTTCAAATTTAGGCTCTGTAGGCAGCGCACTAGGTGTCGGAAGAGAGATATTGTCGCATAGTGAGAGTCCAATGTTTTTCTCATTTTATGCTCAGACAGTTTAATTTTACAATTAAAAGGGTCACTGTGGACGCAAGACCTCCTGTAATTGTTTTGAATTACAGACTGAATTTTAAAGGTTATTACCGACGCAGGGCCTCGGAGGTTCGCTACGCGCTACGTCACATAAGGTTAAATGAATTCTCGCCGTTCGCCGGTACCCTTGTTGTCCTTTTGTAGATACTAATTGAAAATTAAATTAAACCGCGCCGTCGACCGTCTCTTGGCCTCGGGTGGCCCTCATAGAGATCCAAAGTCGAGGTGACGCAGTACATCACCTTTCACCCTCAATTCCACTCTCCGTTTCATCTGTCCGCTGTAATTATTGCGGCAAAGAAAGAATTGACACGGAGCGCCAGGGATTTTTTAAATCCCCAAAGATGAATTCGCTGTCCCACGAGTCACCTTTTTTGAAGGGTGGGTTTGAGGAATGGGAAAGGTGGACGGATATCGTGCTTCTATCATCCTCCAGAGCACCTCATCTGTCGCTAATACAGTCTCACCGGCTTGTAAATTGCCTGCCATCACACTTACAGGTGGAAATGAAAGGGAACGCAAGCTGTCGCCCCCTCAACCGATAAATCCTGCCGTTGTCTGAGGGCTTTGCGCTGACCTTGCAGAAACGGGACAAAAAGCTCGGGCAATAACCCTCGATATGTGTAATCACAGAGCCCGTAAATCTATTTTTAATGGAAGACAGCTGCTAACTGTTTCATCTTTCTCTGCTCCGGTGGCGGAGGGCGGGATTCTTTTTTTATTTGACACCACATTGACAGCGCTTGACGGAGCAGGTGTGTGTCTGTGTGTGAGACGAGGGCGTGCTTGTTTAATAAAATACGATGATGTGACTTCGTAAACTGCTGCGAAAATCAATTCCGGTGTGTATCTTGAATTTTGTTGCCGCTACATAGTGGAGTAATAGGTCGTCAGTTTGTGTAGTCACGTATTTGGTTCACACTTTTAGTCAGGAAGCGAGGTAAGCATTTCATGGCATTGCCTCACAGACTCACCGTCCCTAGTGTAAGAGCAAGACCTCGATTTTGCTGCACAGCTAATTCCTCACTGGTCTGTTTGAGGTTGGCAGCCGTTGGTGGATGCGGATGCATTAAGTGCAGTGGTCGCTGAGAGCGCTGAATTGTGGGAATGGAGTAAAGGTGAAGTCAGAGAATCGGTCGCTCTCAGGCCCCAGAGGGTTTCTGACCCTAAACTAATATCAATCACCCTTTGGGTCGCCAATGCATGTGGGTTAAACGCTGACAGCACAGAATGTTAATCCACTCAAGAACAAGTGTAATCAACATTATATTTGTATGAATTTGGTTTCTGTGTTTAACTCCCAGAGGAAAGTTTTATCGCTCAGATGTTGCTCTGAAAGAGACAAATGTCTTCTTGACGGACAAATGAGAAGAAAAAATACTAACACTAAAACCCATTGCACATTGAGTCCGAAATTTGCGTCCGAAATTTCCGCACGTTAAAAGATAAATACGACCTCACGTTGTGTCAATCACATTTACACACTGCCTCCGATATTTCCGTCCGTCATAAAAAATTCGGACCGGGTTCGATTTTCTGCGTTTTTCGCATCCGTCAAGCATTTTGAGTGGCCTTTTTTAACAATTCAGAGACACCGTACAAACGAGAGCCAAATAGGAAAAAACGCATACGAAAATTTCGGACTGTATGTGCAAAGACCTTAACCCTCTCTCTTTCTCTCAACAGGTAGTGGTCTGGCTTTTGTTGAAACTAGTAACTTTGTATTAGCACCTATTGTATTATTGCTCCTGCGTGACGTATCGCTTATTGCTCCCTGAACTCTCTGTAAGTCGCTTTGGACAAAAGCGTCTGCTAAATGACTAAATGTTAAAGTAAAAAGCTTAGAAACAAATGAGGCAATTGTGCAAATACGTAAAGAGTATGGAGATATAAAATAAATCGATTGTAGAGGTATAATAATCTGGATTTGGGTAAATTTGATGAGACATGTTTGAGTTCATATTGAGATGTTCAAAAATATAGACTTTTGATTGCAGATTTGACAAATCTTAGCTCACTTTGTTACATTGTTGAGATCTTTTCTGAAACTCTAATGGGAGATTTGTTTGAGATTTTTGTTCCAATTTCTCAAGAGAGAGAGATATGTGAAATGCACATAAAAAAAAGTTTCCAATTGCTTTCCATTCAAAAAATGATGTTAAAGAGATCTTGTTTGTGTTTCTTCTTTCTCGTTGTAAGCTACAGAAGGTTTTAAAAGTAAAAAATGTCTGTAGTTTTTCCACAAAATAGTAACAATAATATATTTTTATTAATAATATTAATTACGTTGATTAAAAATGTATATAAATTTCTCTTAATAAAAATGTTAATACTTTTATTAATAATACCTTTAATAATAATAACTAATAAGGATTTAAATAATCATAATGTATCACAAAAAAAAGAATTCAACAGTGTGTTCAATGCATTCTGGGGTTGCTACATAATATTGTATGTATTGATATAGATATTATTGTTGATTATCTAACCTAAACAGACAATAATCTGATCTAAAAAAATCATTTTCATATTATGTATCTTTACAATGCAGGTGACCCCAGCACACTACATACGACAGCCAAGTGCACAAGTAGGCCGTGTTTCCCAGGCGTTCAGTGTATCGACCTGCGGCCTCCCTACATTGGGCACGTCTGCGGGCGATGTCCTCCAGGTTACCACGGCAATGGACGTACCTGCACCAAACAATCAAAACATCCCGGTAAGTACTTTTTTATTCCTGTCAATCTCTCACTGAAAATGTTCCGTCGGATTTAAATCCTTCGGCTATACAAAGTTTTGCTTAATACATCTGTCCTCTACGATTCAAACGTTGCCAAATCCTGGCAGCTCCTGTTATCCACAAAATTAAACAATTCAACTTTTCCAAAGACGTTGCATCATCACCCACTTAATTTCCATCTCGACTCGGCTTGAAATTTGTCTGTCGATGTTTTCCTCCCGAATCCTCTCTTAATCCTTTTGTTTCATCTTCCAAAAGCACACAGCTTTGGTAATTAGACAAAAACGTAGCGAACAGGAAGCTGTCGTAATCTTCCGAACGAGACGGGTGCTTTGATACACTTGATAAGCGAGACCGGGAAACACCTGATGCTCGGTCACGCACGCGTTGAAGAGGACTGTCTGCTGACCCTCAATGTTTTTTTGGAAGTGAGACTGTAAGAAGACGAGTGAGGAATTAGTGAAGGAATGCTTATTTACTTATTTAAAGAGGAGGAGCGAAAAGCTACCAGACTGGATCTTATCCCTTATTATCCCTTAAGTACAGTGCGTTACATTTTCCTCTATGGAAATTTCTGTTGTTTGACTTCTTAATCTGTTGCTTTGCCTGAACAATCCTCTGAATTCAGTTTCGACGCTGCGTCGCAACGCACGGGTAAAAACCTGCAGAGTGCTGTAATGACTTTTAATGCATTTCTCTCGTGAGTGGGCCGCTGTTGGAATCGTTCCTAATAGCGCCGTTATCAGAAGTGAATCCATAAGCAGCCACAGTGGGAACCAGAAAAGAAACGGCTTCATTTTGCAAGCTAATTCCCTCATTGTTGCTACACGCCCCAGATTCACGCACACGCAAAAACAATCCTGCTTTTCTGTTATCAAAAACATTTTTTATGCCATCTTGCTCACACGTGCACGGGAGACTAAATCCCGGCGGGTCCCCGCAGCTGTTTTATCTCAATCAGTTGGTTAAAAGTAAACATACCTGAATCGCTTTACGTAGATTAGCGTGTATTGCATAACATCTGCGCTTTTGAAGGTCTTGTTTTGTAAAATCTTCAAAGGTCTTCAGAGCTGTTGTTGAATCATATATTGTCAACCACGTCTTTTGATTTAAAAGATAAAAAAGTTAAATTAAAAGTTAGTACTTGCAATTTGTTTTCTATCTTGAGTCACAAGTTCCTCTTCTCATCTAGCGCTCCGCTACCAGCCACCGCCCCTGACCCAACCCAAGAACATCCCGCCCCATGCGTCCTACAGCGCTTCCCATCTGCACCTCTCTGTCCTTCGATTCAGGCAACCTCAGAGACGTCTATCCTCACCTGCAAGGACCACAGGACACCAGCAGGCCACCGCTCGCATCCCCCTCCCGCCAACCTCTCCACCTGTCACGCCGAAGGGAGAGTCGACAGTGACGGTGGGACGCATGCCTGCCTTAACCAACAGCAGAGGACGACTCCTCGCTCGCTCTCATAATCAACTAAACGTTCCCCACGAGCAAGACGCCTTATTTAAAGTCTCGGCAGGTGGATTCGCAGGCGTCACGCCCAGAGTGACACCTAAAGTCACTTTTCCTCACATTTTGAGGCAAGCTGGGACATCTCCGAAACAACCAAGTCAGGTCACAATATCCCGTGCTCGACCTTGGACTCCCCCCGATGCCCAGCGACCCCTAACGGCAGCTCTGACCTCACGCTCTTTCTCGCTCTCGGAGGCGGAGTTTTCTGCAGATGGAAGTCTAGGAACTGGAATTGGAGACCCTTACGAGACCCAGCCGCTGTCCCGGGAGAGCTTCACCTACCTTGAGGAACAAGACCATAGGCAGTTCGTGGACACCCAGCAGGACGGTAGACTCCAAAGCAAAAGTAAAAGTGTGGTAGTGTTGGAGGAGAGAGGTTTCACCTGCGCAGATGTTACTTGCTTCCCAGGAGTCCACTGTGAACTTGGAAGAGATGGAAAACTTGGATGCGGACAGTGCCCTTTGGGGTACACCGGAGATGGACGAACATGCAGAGGTAAATTTGGTTAAGTTAGTTTAAAGGGATAGTTCATCCAATCCATCATGTCATTCAAAACCTGTGTATCACTCTTTCTTTCTGTACAACACAAAAGAAGATATTTTGAGAAACGTCTCAGTGGTTTTGTGTTTATACAATGGAAGTCAATGGGGGTCAATGTTGGTTGGTTACCAACATTCTTCAAAATATCTTCTTTTGTGTTTAGCACAAGAAAGTCAGTCAAACAGGTTTGAAATGGCATTAGGGTGAATCAACGAATAAAGGAATTTTCATTTTTGGGTGTACTGTTTCTTTAAGACTGGTTACTGATAGTTACTGGTGTAAATAATAAGATCACTCCCTGAGCTTGCTTAAGCCATGAGAAGTAAATGCATTCCTTGAGCTCAATTTCATGGGATTCATGACCCATGAAAATAATCGGTGAAAGAACGGCTAGAAATATGTTTGCAGTTCTGATCATATTATTCTGCATTCATTTGTACAATTTTGAATTACAGTATTACCTCAACACCCTTATTTCATATTGATTATTTTCAGGCATTGTTTTTAAGGTATGCATATAGGGTTAACCTACAAAACACTCACAGGTGTCCATACAGACCTAGAAAAGTATGTCTGGGAATACAGCATTTCCACTGAACAGGAAGTTTCCCAAGTTATTAAAAGTTATAGGGCGAGTTGAAAAACAGACATAGAAAACTTTTTGCACTTTTATAACCTTGTGGGTCAAAAGGATAGCTCACCCAAAAATGAAAATTCTGTCATGAATTACTCACCCTCAAGTTGTTCCAAGTCTGAACACGAAAAAAAAGATATTTTGAGGAATGTTTCTAACCAAACCGCTCTGGGGCACTATTGACTACCATAGTAGTATAGCAGTCAGTGGTGCCCCAAAACGGTTTTCTCTCCCACATTCTTTTAAATATCTTCTTTTGCGTTTTACATAACGAAGACATTTATACAGGCTTGGAACAACTTGAGGGTGAATAAATATCGAAAGAATTTATATTTTTGGGTGGTGGACTATCCCTTTAATTTGAAGTCAAATGTACAAGTTAAAGTTTTAAGTCCTCTCCAGCTCGTTATTTTGTATTGACTCAAAGGTTCAAAGCTCTGAAACCTTAAATGAGTCCATTGAAAAATTTAGATGCAACAAATTACTAGTAAACTTGGAGTTGAGCTCTGACTTTCACGTCTTGTGCTCCAGGCTGTACATAAATGTAAAATATGTTTACGTGTCAATGGAGTGAATCACGTGTGTTTTGGGTGTTTTTCTGCGGTTTGTGCCCTCAGCTGTATGCAAACATGTCTGCGGTACACACATGGAATGTGCGGCCCCAAACACATGCCGATGCAAGAGAGGATATAGCGGACCCGACTGCAACACAGGTTACACACATACACCGATGTCTAGCCCGAAAACATTACAAGTGCTTGAATAACACTTATCTCACATAAAGAAGGCAAAAAAAAACCTGTAGGAAAATGTAATTCTGGATCTTCACAGCTGTCTGCAGTCCCGCTTGTGTGAACGGAGGAATATGTGTTGCTCCAGATGTGTGTGAATGCCCATCGGGTTACCATGGAGAGACCTGCGAAAATGGTAAGTGTAAGGCATTTGTCTAAAAATTAAATTTATTGATCATTGATCATGATCATTTATTCACCCTCATGTTATTTTCAAACCTGTATGTGACTTTTTTTCTGTTAAACACAAAAGAAGATATTTTGAGAAATGTCCATACAATGCAAGTCAATGGGGGGTCAATGGTTTCCAACGTTTTTCAAAACATCTTCTTTTGTCGTTCTGCAAAAGAAAGAAAGTCATACAGGTTTTCTCTACAGCCGTGATGAGATGATATACGACTGTATTTTGTGTGCATTTGCTCGTGTGAATATTCCCGCAGCTCTCTGCAGTTCGCCCTGCCTGCATGGAGGTACCTGCGTGGGTCGAGACACCTGCTCGTGTCCCTATGGCTTCGTCGGGCCCAGATGTGAAACCAGTGAGTCTTAATAAATCACTCCTCCTGGGTTTTATCCTTATGTGAATGTTTAATACAGGCTCTTGTGCCCCCGGTGGTCACATGTGGTATTGCATGTGTTTTAATTCCACGCAGTGGTGTGCAACCGTCACTGTCAAAACGGGGGGAAGTGCACGTCACCGGATGAGTGCGAGTGTCTGGCGGGGTGGACGGGACCGTCGTGTGAGACAGGTTGGTGTGTGTGTGTGTGTGTGTGTGTGTGTAGTCGGCTCCCAATGGGACCAATCTCTTCTCACTAAATCTACTGTGTATGTGTGTGAGCTGTTTCCTGGTGGCATTTAGCTGATATAGAACCTCTGTCAATTTTCCATTCCGTCCCGGCAGCTTATAAAAAACTGAACCCTGAACCCCTTTCAGAGTTAAAAAATTACTTTCACAGAACACAATAGAAGATATTTTGTAGAACATTGGTAACCAAACAGTATTGAACCCCATTGACTTCCATTGTATAAACACGAAACCACTGAGACATTTCTCAAAATATCTTGTGTGGTTAACAGAAGAAATACTCATATGCAGATCTGGATGACATGAGGGTGAATAAATGACATAAATTTTTTTGGGGGGGGGGTAAAGTGTCCCTTTAAGAGAATAGTTGACCCAGAAATGAAATTTACTAACCTTCATGTCTTTCAAAACCCATACCTGTTAACGCAAAGATATTATCTGGAAGTATTTTCACGTTTTCGCGTTACGACAGTTCATGAAAAAACAACAACGGATAATGGATCTATTTCTGAAAACAATCTGTTTTGCTTTCATGAAGATAATAATAGAACAGAAAATTTAATTGAGATGTGGCATTCATTTGGAAAGCATTTAATTCACTTCCTTTTTTTAAAATAGACATCACATAATAAAATGTAAACCATTTATTATTGAATTTGTGAAAAATAATTGTACTGAATAGACTGTTACAGTGGCAATAACATAAACAAACCCAAACTTAACGTCTGGTAGACCTCCGTAAAGAATCAATAACTGTTTTATAATTGAATGTAATACAATAAATCTACAATAAAATATAACTTAATTATAAAATAAATTGTTATATTTAAGACTGTCAAATGATTAATCGTGATTAATCGCATCCAGAATAAATGTTCGTGTTTACATAATATACAGTATGTCAGTGTACTGTGCATATTAATTTTGTATTTATAAACACATACACATACATGTTCACATATTTAGGAAGTATTTACATGTTTTTATTTATATTTACCAATTAATATATATATATATATATATATATATATATATACATATAAAATTGGGAAATATACATAAATACATATAAATATTTCCTAAATAGTATATATATATATATATATATTATATGTACAGTATGTCTATGTGTTTATGAATACAAAATTAATATTCACAATACACAGACTTTTTTTTGTTTTGTAGACACAAACTTTAATTTTGGATGCGATTAATCGCAAGTAATCGTTTGACAGCCCTTGTTATATTATAGGCGCGTATGTCCGATGAAACCGGCTATATTGTGACTTTTAAGTGATTCATAAAATCATTCAAAAGCTGCTATTTTGTGTCAAAATGATGGTGTCTTCAAGATCACTCTGGTAATGAATCCATTCACCGCAGTAAAGTACAGATCGTGATCTCACAGTTATAAACTCCTGCCCCGCAGCAGCTGTGAGATTTGATCCTGAAACATCTTTGACCGTCTGCCTCCTTTAACCGCTTGATCGTGAATCATGCTCTTATGTTTGTATTCATGCTGTATGTTATGTATCTTCAGCTTCGTGTGACCCCGTGTGTCTCAACGGCGGTTCCTGCGTTCGTCCAAACTCCTGCGTCTGCCAGCACGGCTTCTATGGGTCTCGGTGTCAAAACGGTAAGAGCGTTTCTCTTTGATGCATGGTTTCTTGAGAGCCGTGTCTCATTTCTTAAGAGCTTGAGGCCAAATCGTGTCTGTAATAGTTACAGATGTTAAGCTTTAAAATCAGCGAAAAGTTTTGGTTTCTGTTGATGTCTTTCAAAGGTATTAAAACCCCAGAGGTGCGAGCCAAGGGCGTTTAATGTGTATATATTGATTTCTCTACAGATGCTCCGTGTGGTGAGGTGATGAATCTCGTAATGGCTCAAAATAGCCGCCTAGTAAATATGCGTTTGATAATAAGGACTGATTCCTAATGCTTTGGTTGTTTTAAGGTTGTGTGAACGTATGGAGGGTGTTCTCACGCTCGTTTCAGATTTGTTGTTTATATCCCCTCAGGGCTGTCCATTATCAGCTCAGAAAACATCAGTTTGATCTTCGCTCAGACGCTGATCTGATTTCTCGCTTTCTCTCCCAGCTGTTTGCACACCACCCTGCAAAAACGGCGGCCACTGTATACGCAACCACGTCTGCTCGTGCGCGGATGGATATTCAGGCCCGCGCTGTGAGAAAAGTACGTGTCACAAACCTCTATTTAAATGATTACTATATTTGTATCATTATATTATTCTATAATTATCTTATAGTTTATTTATATTATCTCTTATTATTAAAAATAAAACTGAAATTTTCTTTTTGTTCCAAAAAATTGTGAATAATTACACACGACGTGCTCCTTAACTACTTCTCATTTATTATTATAATATTATTATTTTACAATTTATTTATATTAGGTCTATTTATATTATTTCCTCTTTTTGTCAATATTATTAATTAATATGATTTAATCTCTCATCTAAACATCATTATTGATTTGTTTCCTCCTATTAATGTTCTGATATGAATTTTATATTTATTGATTAAAAATACCATATTTATATATTATTCAAAGTTAAATGAAGTTCTATTAAAAATACAAATAATGAATCATTATTAAATTATTGTTAATAATTATTATTAATTGTTAAAACTACTAAACAATAATAAATATGTTTATAATAAACATGTAATCTTATATTAGTATAGATAGCTTTTCTTCATTATTCAAACATTAATTTCAAAAACTTTCTATTAAATGCAATTTTACTTTTGTAATGAAATAAACTAATGTCATATCAATTTAAACTTTTTTTAAAGTCATTTTTAATGACTAATTTCTTTGCAGGTGTGTGTGAGCCAGTTTGCATGAATGGAGGCAGATGCGTCGGGCCAGACGTCTGCGACTGCGCATCAGGCTGGAGGGGAAAGAGATGCGATAAACGTAAGCATTAAGCTCATTCAATCCAACAATGCAAACAAAAGAAGAATGGCTGTTTAGTGTTATGAAACTTGAGAAAGTTAAGTTTCGTTTTGTGTGTGTTGCAGCTGTGTGTCTGCAGAAGTGTTTAAACGGAGGTGAATGTGTCGGGCCGAACACCTGCCACTGCAGTCCCGGCTGGAAAGGAACTCTCTGCCAAATCCGTAAGTGACCCCACTCACCTCCGCATTTTGACAGAAATGTAATGCTTCCACTGCAACCACAGTGCGGCTAACCTCAAACCTCAGAGGAACTCTCACTCTCTCTCTGTGAAAGAATCTAAATTACATCTCTCTGTTGCGCTTGTTGCTGATAAGCTTCAGTAATAAACCGCAGAGATGTTCCATGTCTGTCAGGGGAGCAAAAATTCACCGTTACTGCTGTGTACAGTAAAGTGCACAGGCTGGTATGAGATCAGTCTGAAATGGGTCTTCCTTGAGCCTTTGTTGTTAAAGGAACAGTGTACCCAAAAATTGAAAATTCAATCAATCAATGACACTGATCATAGAAATTCATCATTTTTTTGTTGTAGTTTTATTAATAATTTGAATTAACTTTTATATGTTTAGTTTTAGTTTTTATGTTAATTGTAGTTTCATTTTTTAGTAATATTTTTACGTCTTCTTTTGACATTTTTATATTGCTATATAAGTTTTGTTAATTTTATTCTAGTTTTAGTCTTATTATTTTAATTATTTACAGTTGATAATTGCAGTACCTCAACTTAAACTTATCTTTGATTGTTGCCAATTGTTTTGTTTGTTGTTAATTTAGTATTTTAAATAATATTTAGGCTTATAATTTTTTTCTTTCAATTAACAGAAATGTTTTAGTAGTTTTAGGAAACTCTAAAAACCTTATTCGTTAGGACTATTATTTTCTAAACCCCGCATCTTACACCAGCAGAAAAGTAATTTTAAAGTTACAAGTACATGATTAGAAAAAAATATATAATTATATTAAAAAATAATAAAAAAATATTCTGAATAAAACGTTCTAATGAATTCTGAGATTCATTTTTACTTTTTGCTTTGGCCAATAAATTGTGTTAAATATGTTTCCTAGCAATGTGCGAACAGAAGTGTCTGTATGGAAGTCGATGTGTCCGTCCCAACGTGTGTGCATGCCGAGCAGGGTACACGGGCTCTCTGTGCTCCAGAAAGGTAAAGAAACAACCATCCAGATATTTTTTTATCTCTACTACACAACATTTTAATACATGCATCATAACATAAAGTCTTGCAATGCCCTGTAAAACTCACAGATGCTGTGACGTGTAAAATTTTAATGTGCTGCGTTAAAGCCACACAATTTACATCAGCGTTCTACATATACTTAGAATGCGTTATTCTGAATGAGCATACAGTCATATATCTGTGTGTGATAAATAATATTAATTATTATTATTAAATAAATAAATATGACACCAAACTCTGGACGAGTTTTCTGTGTATAAACTGCAGCACATCCTAAAGCATCATATCACAAACTCGACATGAATTTTTTCCACAATATTACAATATTTTCTTCATTCTATTTCTGCTTGTGGAAAGAAACACAGATGCCAACAAACACAATCTGCAAATAAATAATGCACTTTTTCCTATTTTCCATTACAGCTTCCTGTCCAGAGAGGATGAGGAAACGACGCGATGTGTCAATTCTGCACTGAGGACACTGGGCCTGTATTTTACTACTTTTCAACCTGACAGGGTTACAATATCTGTTACAATTTGTAAATATCATATACGAAGACAATTATTTATGTATACAGTTTGGTATAATATAATGTTTTTTACTTTTTCTAAACTTTGTCGTATTTGTGAAAACGATTCAGGACAAAATAAATGGCTGCGTATTTTACAAAACTGTTCAAATGTATTTTGTTTTTTTAGAAAATATATACATAGACAACCAAATATCTGTTGGACGAACCAACATTATCTCAACCCATCATGTCAATGTAAGGCGGGACTAACAGTTTGTTTGACCAATAGAGGACGACGGGCAGTGTTCAAAGAAACCTATTTGGAAACATACGTGGCACCATTGGCTTTGAAATTGCATATTATTTTATAATAGCAAATAGCAAAATTTCCTCTTTTTAAACCTTCACCTTTCTTTACTCAAACACAATGAGAAAGAAAACGGCAGAGGAAGCATCTCTCTTGTTATTCAACCCAACGCGCGGACAATTTGCCATCCGCTGCTATCCTTTCTCCGGCTACGTGATTCGAAACTCCGCTAGACTTCATTTCTCGCAGGACGTCCCCTTTTGTGTGACTGGGTTGTGAAAAAAGCAGGTAAACATGCTGTTTGTGTCACACCTCACGGAGTGCGTGGCGGCTGCAGTTTTGTCACCGATCGGCTGGCAAACATAAACCGACATCTCTGTGACAACACAAACAAGCATCTCTGCTAATTAACGGACGTCGACGGCGGCCATTAATGAGTCGGCCGCGGATAGACTCGTTCATGCATAGCTAACAACCCAGCTGTTCGTATACGATTACCTGAGATACGCTAAAATAAAGAGACCGGGACAGTAAACATTAAACAGCAGAGGACAGTAAACAACTCACGTTTGGTTGATGGTTCGTTTGAAAGGGTTCGAGGAGATCATGCAGTTTATTTGTTTGAGTTTCTCGTTTGTTTGTATAACCTGTGAAATCATTTATACACTATTTAAAGGGATAGTTGTTGATGTCATCATTTATTCACCCTTGAATAGTTTCAAACTTGTATAATTTTTTTTTTTTGCAGAACACAAAAGAAGAGATTTTGAAGAATGTTGGTATCTGAACAACCGTTGTACTCTCAATGCGTACCGCCGTTCTTTGGTTACCAGAATTCTTCAAAATGTCTCCTTTTGGATTCTGCAAAGAAAGCCACCAGTAGATACCAACAGAGACCATTACAGTTTCCGTTAAAACCAATACAATTCCCAATATAACCATTAAATGCATAAAAATGTATATGATTGATGTGTAACCGTTTTTATTTTAAAGTGGCCAGTGTTTAAAATATATATATATTAGGGCTGTCAAAAGATTAATCGCGTCCAGAATAAAAGTTTGTGTTTACATAACATATGTCTATGTACTGTGCTTATTAATTTTCTATTCATAAATACAAACACATACACAAGTATACATATTTAGGAAATATTTACATGTATTTATTTATATTTACCAATAATTGAAATTATATATAAATGTTTATTAATATTTAGATTTTTCTTAAATATATGCATGGATGTGTATGTGTTAATAAATACAAAATTATTATGCACAGTAAACAGATAAATATTATGTAAACACAAACTTTTATTCTGAATGCGATTAATCACGATTAATCTTTTGACAGCCCTAATATATATATATATATATATATATATATATATATATATTGCGAATATATACTGTATATATTTAAAAAAATGAAAAAGGTAGTGTTGAAAAAACGATTCTGTGTGCACGTGACAATTAAAAACGTTTGCCTGGTTAGCTGTTGAAAATGCATCATTAGAGATGAATATCCAACCCTTCGACTTTTAGATTTCGAGTCAGACGGGTTTTCGCAGATCTCTTTAATTAAAGTTACAGACGTCAAAAATCCCTTCACTTCCAGATAACGCAACAAGTTCTTACAAACGCATCCGTCCCTGTTAAGTGCGCGCGTTTCCACAAAGAGGCGTAGTTTCCTGTCTCATACCTCCCGCTAAGACGGTATGGCAAAGAGTTTCATCATCTCACTGTCAGACTCGGTATGTATCTTTCCACCACAGGTGGTGTGAAACTCCAAAGAGCGAGGATCCGAACACTGGGATTATGGGTAACAAGGACACCGGGATTTTAATCGTAATTCTCGTGACTGCAACTCCAGTCAATTACTGACATACAGTAAGAGCTAGAGGTATTCCATTTTTAGACGCATCTATAGAGCGAGACCATTCATCCTATTTGTTCACCCTCATGACATTTCAAATCTGTATGACTTTCGTTTTTCTGCGGAAGACGAAAGGAGATATTTTGAGGAATGTTGGTAACCAAACAACATTGAACCCCATTGACTTCCATTGTATGGACACAAAGCCACTGAGACCTTTCTCAAAATATCTTCTTCTGTGTTTGACAAAACAAAGGGTCATATACAGGTTTTTAAACACATGAGGATGAATACATGATGACTTTTTTGGGGTCTGTAAATCTTTTTGTTTCTTGGACGCAGTTTCTTTATCTGAATTCGAGATAAACTCACAACAGCTTGTCTGTTCTTTGAATCTTGTATACAGAAATAATACAGTCTAATTAAAATGTGACCTTGTGCACAGAATTTATAGTCTTGCCTCAGCAAGTCTTCAACCTCTTATTTCTCCCTCGGCTATGTATCCAATTTGTGATTAATCCGTTTTATGCGTCAAATCACACGTGTCATTATAAAGTTCATCATAATCTCAACGCGTACATTTTGTTTAAGACCAGCCATTACAAAGGTTCTGGCAGTGTGTTTATTTATAAAACAGAGGCTTACATTTCTGATATATGCAAAGCTGTTAAATGACAAAAAACATACACCTGTGACCCTAGAGCTACAGTTTCTCTCGCTTGTCAACTTATTTTCTTACAACACAAATTGAATTGAATTTGCTACATTACTTGGAATCTATAGGCAGCCCACCGTCAGTGGGTAAAGTATTGCAAAGGTTGTGGGTTGGATTCCCAGAGAACACACAAAAAAGCATAAACCGAATGTAATTTAAACTGCAAATTGCTTCGGATAAAAGCGTCTGCCAAATGCATAAATGTAAACGTAATGCATTGCATCACATGATCTCTTTAATAATCAGAAATATCTCTTAGGGTACGCATATAACGCCACATATATTTGAGTCCTTTCCTTCATTAATGTTGTTATTTAACACGTGTACAGATGTGTTAACTACAGTGAGGAGATCGATGACAACTTTCGAACATCTTTGTGTCAAGCTGTGATTTACACCCCATGTGTTATAATTACACCTGCTGGGGATTGTCCAGTTAATGCGGCGAAATACATTTCAAATAAATACTTAACTTGTTTTGAGTGGTTTATCTTCAGTTTTAACTTCAAATTAGCAATTGTGTTTTAATAGTATTGACTATCACTAGTCACTAGTCTGGCAGATGCTATTTTACTGAAAAGATGACTCGTTTGTGCCTGTACTAAATTCGGAATGTTGCAATTAAAACTGCAGTCCATCATTTTTTTTGGTTAAGAAATACACAAAAATCAGTAAAGGAAGTACATAATTATTGTTTAAAATGGTCTATTTACCCTGATAATTAATAATTTCATTAGTCGTACACAGTAAAATCGCCAGTGTTAAAAAATGTCAAATTAACACTCACAGTGTATATATAATCCACACTCTCAAAGTGTGGCTTCGATATACACTATGAGAGTTAATTTGACCCCTTTTTTAACACCGGCGATTTTGCTGTATAGTATTTGTATTATTGACAATAATAATAAAAGCAATAATAATTGTATTATTAATAACAACAACAAGACAATACTCTTAATAATAATAATACTTTTTATTATCTATTACTATTTATGATTTATTATGATTTATTTATTTATTTTATCGATCTGGTATGATTTTACTTGAAATGTAAGTTAACGACCCAGTTTCGAGGCAGTTTGGAATCTATCGATTCGTGTTCATGGACACGAATTTCCCCCTTTTTTTGTGTTACTCATTTTCGTGTCACTCAGCACGACTTTTAATACACAGACCGCGCGTGTATGTACATTTATATATTTATAACCTGATACCAAAAGAAGTTGTACTTATTTTAGGTGGTGGCTAACCAACAGCTTACCCCACCCCAAACCCTAAAATCACAGCTGCAAAGGTTAATTTAGCAAAAAGCATGAGTTTCACGGGGAAGCAGAGCAACGATAAATGGCTACCCTAACCCCGCCCCTAAACCTAACGTCACGGGACAAAGTCAAATCATTACAAAACATAGGAATAAGATCGTAGGAAGTAGGAATTCACACGAATAAGGCAACTTGTAAAATAGATATGAATTCCCATCAGATTGCGTTGATATATATTTATACATACGAAAGATATTCAAATATATTAGGCTGAAAGTCGTGCTGGCTGACACGAAAGAAGGGGGAAATTCATGTCCACGAACACGAATGAATAGATTACACTTCCTGACAATGTCACGAATTCCCTTGAGACTGTGTTGAAGTTTGACATAAACATATCACAATTATTTTTTTCACTACATCTTTATGTTAATCTGAGTTTATATACTTTAAATAAGCAATGTAAAAAAAATTATCATAGATAATAAATTAATTAGAGTATTTTCTTCACACAAAGCTAATGTATGAAATTAGAAAACATGGACTGTTTTATAAAAAAAAACGTTTTAAAATTTTGCTAAATTGCTTTGCTTTCAACAGAAAAGTCATATAGACAATAAGAGGTGAATGGATGATGACAATTTTTATATTTTGATAAACTATTCCTTTAGGATTTATGACGTTCAGACACTTTGTAGCATAACCAATATTTAAATCATAAATTTATCATAAATCATAAAATGCGTGTAATGGTAGAATGGAAAATCCACACTCCGTGCGATCTCTGAAGGCCGCTGCACTGGAGATTACAGAAGAGAGAGCAGTTTTCTGGCCGTAGATCAGATCCTTCGAGCGTGATGACTCAGAGCAAACCACATCTCCCAGAAATCCATAACCCCAGTTTTTTCCACCCGTCTTTCCACTCCGTCCCTTAGGTTCAAAACATGAAGGTACACGTAGGAGAGTGGTCCAAAACTGCAGTCTATTTACTTTTTTCTTCCTTGTAGAGATCCTCTCTGGAAACTTTTTCTTGAGAGGTCTCTGTTCCCCTCAGCGCCGGCGGTCTCTGGGCTCCAATTAGGTGCCTTTAATGGTTAGCAAGGGCACTTGGAGTTACTCTTACAAAAGTTCTCCGAGAGAGTTGGAAAAGAAAAAATGGAAGGTGTGTCTCGTCTGGACTGGGTTTCTTTACCTATCACTAAGCAAAGAAATCTACAGATTGCAGCTTTAAATAATGTAAAAGCCTAGTTAGTGTTGAGATCTGTAGGTGGACCTCTCCTTGCGTAACCAATATTTGAGAGCAATCCTTAAAAAAATGCTTACAACAGGTACCGTACAGGGTGAAGTTTAATTTAGAAATCCACTCACGCTCTTCTCGACAGTGTTTTAAAACAGGTGCTTAAAAGGTGGGTGTGCGCAGAGCTTTATAAGCTCGCTCGACAGGAAATTGGGCCTTTAAAATGCTAATTTGTTCTCACCTTCCTCTGAGCGGAACCGGGTGTAAGCTGTATCATATTGTCTATGTAAACTCGCCACTGTGGAAGCGTTCAATGAAAATTTCAAGCAATGAATTGTTGCACGCTCCGATTGTTTCCAAGAAGATAGTTATCCAGGAAACACCTGCTACAATTCAATGCCGTTTGACTTTCACAGCTTTTTGCCTGCACAGAGCAAAACAATCTCTCTCTAAGGATTACAATGTCGTGTCTTTGTTCTGCATGGTGGCAGGGAGTTTTATAGATCACGACTGTCAGGAGAAACAAGCCCATATGAACAAATGTTTGGCCTGAGAGCAACTCATTGAGCTTTCAATTTAGATTAGACTTTCTTCAAACTATCTGTCACTTTATGTCCATATATAGGTTTCAACTTGCTGAAATACTCCAAAAGCATGCACATACTTCCATCGTTACCTGAAGCAAAACGATAGGATTGCGAGAGGAAATAATGAAAACGTTGTGCTGATTTAGCAAAATCGCATCCATCACAAACCCCAAATAGCGCTAAATTCAAATCTGGTGACAACGTCAAATCTCATTGGCTCTAGTGACATTTCCACACGAAATATCCTTTTTGTTTGTTTGTTTATTTATTTTGTTTCATAACTAAATATACATTTACAATTGGAAACGTTTTAAACAGAAATACAACTAATGTAAAAAGAAATGCATACAAATGAAGTACAAACAGTAAACCACAGCAAATTCAGGGGTCACGTCACACAGGCCTATCCTAAACCAAAAATTAAATTACGTTTTTGATCTTTTTTGGGTTTCCTAAATAAAAAATATCGATGGTTTTCTCTCACACACATCTATCGTTTACTTTTATGGCAGGCTATCTGTATGTGGTTTTTTGAAGCTTCCGCAACTTGAAAAAAGCTTTGTGTTTAACTGAAGTAGTCATATACACCTGAGGTGTCGTGAGGGTAAATTATGACTGAATTTTCATCTCTGAGCAAATTATTCCTTCAAAAAGCATCATCGACTGGCTGTAATCGCAGTTTTGTGTGCGCGCAATAATGGCCACAGTGGTCTCATACTGCCATCTAGCGGTATGTAATGAAAACGTATGCGGCTATTGCGCTGCGATTGATGGACTGCATCACATAATCGACTGAAGCGAGAATGATTTTTACGACATATTACAAAATTAAATGTGAAGTACATTAGCAAGAATGTAATCTCAACTAGTTTACAAAAACTATGTACCTCGCATTTTTATTCCAAGTTCTCTCAACAATCATTACAATGGCTTGTATAACAGGTGTCTGAATTACATCCAGACCGATTTGAAACTGTCCCCCACGTGCAGTAAAATCTCAACTGTCTCTCTCTGCCCATGTGATACGAATTTTAAAGACAACATCGTCTGTCTGTAAACTTTCGGAGCTAAATTTAGCACCAGGTCGGACACGAGATATAAAATATAACAAGACCGAGTGAACCTGCGTTGGTCAATTATCAAGAAGAATGGGTACATTTCAAGGGGAGACGTCATTTCCGCCCTGGTTTACTTTAAGGTCCTCCACTCTTACTCAAAATGCGAAATAATCCCGTACGTGTGCTTGAACGTGTATTTATTTATATAGTCCTCCTCCTTTGGGCCATGACAGGTGGCCCTCTCGGATCCACCTGTCCAGCCTTTTCCGCGTCCACACGGTGGCGGACAAATCCAGAAAGGGAGCAGTCATTCAAGAAATGGCATGCTTAAGTGCCACGGGGCCACGGAAGACCTCCGGACACCGGATCAGAAGCAGCTGCCCCCCGGCTGCTATTTTCACTCATCTAAAAGCGCCATGGGCAGCCAGCATCTGCACCATGGGCTACCCGCGACAAGCACCATGAAGTCCACGCATCCCACGCACGACACCCAGAGTCTGCCCTCCGATCCCGACGAGCTCGACAGCGCGAGCGACAGCTCCGAGAAATCCACCGGGGCCGGGAGTCCCACGCGGGGCCACGGGGAAGGCGCGAGGCGCCGTGGGCTACGCGGGCTACGCAGACTCGCGGGCGTGAGCAAACAGCGCCAGGCAGCTAACGCGCGAGAGCGAGACCGCACGCACAGCGTCAACACGGCCTTCACGGCTCTGCGCACCCTCATCCCCACGGAGCCGGCGGAAAGGAAGTTGTCGAAAATCGAGACTCTGCGATTGGCGTCCAGCTACATTTCGCACCTGGCCAACGTGCTGCTGCTCGGGGAGGACTGCAGGGACGGACAGCCGTGTCTGAAGTATCACAATATCTTACAAAGCACCAACCTCAAAAATCCTCCGGTACGACCCATCTGCACTTTCTGCCTTAGTAACCAAAGGAAAACGGTGAGTCCTTAAAGTTGCACCTGTCGTGTCAGAGAAAGTGCATGACACGTAATTGAAATTGAAATGTATCTATCCCAATCTCACATTAAGAAATCGTGTAGTAGGCCTATAATTAATTACGTATTATAGTATTATAATGTTCAATACAGTACATTTTGTAAATGTGGTTTAAGAAAATGCAGAATCGTATTACGACATTTTACTGTTTTATTTGACAGAATTTTCAAATGAATAGACTGCAACTTCACAATTTGGATGTAAAATAGCATGAAAAACATGTAATCGTACAAAAACGTTTATATAGCTGCCGGAATATTACCGGTTTTTAGTATACATCATTATTTTTAAGATAACCATAATAAATATAATACTACAGTATTTATTATACTTTATTCACTAATACAGAATAATTTGTACATCAACAAAGTGTAGTTTACTACAGTAGCCTACGCTACACTTTACTACAGTTTACTGAAGTAAATACTAAGTGTACTAAAGTCATTTTTCATGAAAAAAAAATGTAATAATTCACAGTTTTGAATTGTTGCAAAGCAGCTTTAGAGAAAGTATTTTCTTTTGTTATGTTTTTTATAATTGTCTATAATAAATAATAATGAAATGTTTTATTAGATGGTCACTGTGGACTTTAGAATTATGAGGTAGGCTATTGCAGATTCCATCTACATTTTTTATGTATGCATTTTACTTATGCATTAAGAGGTGGACGGCAGTGAAGCATTTTTCTTCTGTTCAAATACATTTTCTGTGTCTGTACTTGAATTTTTGATGCTTCACTACATTTATATTATCAAACATACATTAAAAATGTAGTGCTTTCCTATACACATTGGATGTACAGACATAAAAATGTACTTGAGAGTAAAAATACTTCAACTACTGCCCATAAAAATAATTAAAAAAAAATTGTTTCCCTTAGGAATCGAACCCTCGTCCTTTGCTTTTAAACCAATGCGCATATATAAAACGCACAATAACGATTACATAATTGACTCAGAATCGTATAGAAACATGCAAAACATGATGTTTGTGAACGGCTTGTCTAACTACTTTATTTACTTGTGCAGTTAAGAGACGGGGACAAGCACACGCCTGCGTGACAGCAAAGGCTCTCTGACTGACAGCTGCTATGCACGAGCCCCAACTCCTGAATGTTTACATGTAAAGAGACATCAACCTTGCACAGAGACACAATATTCTGCTGTATGTGTTTTTTTCCCTAAATTTCTGGGGACAGACGAAAAGATTGGAGCAGAGAGACGAATCTAGGAATACTGCACTTTTTCACCTGCGTTTACCGTCTGCGTGCGCGTGCATGTGTGCCCCCTTATCAAGCGTGTTTTGGTTAATGTAACCGGAGAATATGTGTAAAGTTGCACCTGGTCGAAGGCTATTTCAGTATCAGATATAGTAAGCCACACCATCCCTTGCCTTTAAAAAAGCCACTCCTGTGTCTGCCTGCGCACGTCACATGATGGAAATCAAAACCCTGCGCTTTGCAGCGGTCGCTGTCAGTACAACGGCGGGCAAAAGCTCATCCCCTCCCTCGGTCCCGGGACAGAGCCGTGATCCCAACTTGGACATAGAGACAGTAAACAAGATTCTAACCTCTCGGTTGGGTTGAGCATGCTAAAGATTTATTGGGAAATGGCACGTGACGCGGTAATCTTTGGAGTAAAGGACGGCGGATGACCTGATTCATGATCCTGTCCCACATGCCACCCACATCTGAGTTTATACTTTGTTGATAAAATGTCAAATTACTGTTGGGTGGTATTGCGCACTGGCACGGCACAGCGTGCGCTTTAATGATCTAGGAGGAACGCAATGTGCCCTCTTTGTTAACATTTGGATCCTAAAGCGCGCACTCCAAGATGCATTTAAAGGGATAGTCCTCCCAAAAAGAAAAATTCTGTAATGAATTACTCTGCCTCAAGTTGTTCCAAACCTGTATGAATTTCTTTGTTCTCTTGAACAGAAAGAAAAATATTTGGATGAATGTTAGCAACTGAGCTTTCTGAGGTACCACTGACTACCATAGTAGAACATTTTATTTTATGTACAAGTAATTCATGACAGAATTTTCCTTTTTGGGTGGAGTATCCTTTAATGCAACTTATTGCTCAATACTTGATTCGCTCCCCGCCTATGACAATAGTAATACATACTTTTAACAAAACATGAATTTGTGGTTGCTTATGCACTTAAACTTGCTCTATAGTAAAAAATTAGCAAAACTTTTCTGCACTGAAATGCGATTGACAAATTCTGAAATTTTTACAACATAGGTTACGGTTCAATTGTATTTTTGCATCGTCTAAAAACAATGCAAGAATGTAGCTACACAAAATCATAACTGACCACATTTACTTTTGTGTTCCTTTAGAAATATCATTTCAGAAGCAAAATGGTTTGTTTAAGCAGCTTTATGTTGACTAAGTATAGTCCACTGAACTTTTTTGTTTGATCCTAATGGCATTTTATGCAACATTGTAAAATGTGTATTTCATGTTTAGATCAGAGTTCTTTTAGTACTACAAGTAGCTATATTAAACATACATGTTTACGGCATGTGTTGCACAAGTCTTTAGTCAGTGACAGGTTGTGAATATTTTTTCTTTAGTTGCATTCAGTGGTCAATGAATCTCACATTGCCTCAAAATGAAAAAATATTGAAGAATTGTAAAATTACTGTTTACTACATTACATTTATTGCCAGTCATTTGTATATAACTTACCCCAATATTTAAAATTGCATTTCACCACTAATATGGCCTACCTCTAAACATTGCAATACTTGAAAACTACCTTCTAAAAGTGTTCTTTGCACATGCCAAACATCCAAGAGCTGCTATATAATAAAGTATTTTTGTAAAGACTTGCACTTTGTGACTGTTTTCAACTATCTACTTCATCCTGGGACGTGTTTAGATCACCCACCTGGAAAGCGGCAACTACAACAAATGTTGCTTAAAAGGTTTCAACAGTTTCATACTAGATGTGGCTAGTACTGAGGAGTTTTTACACGAGTACATTCAGTATCTGTGCTTTGTAAAATTGTATAATGCATACTTAACTCCACATTTTAACCTGTAATGCTCATAACAAGAAATATTTTAATGCACTTTAATGCAAGTACTACAGGTAAAAACAACATTAAGTGTGGAGTACAAAGTACATGCATTACAAAGTAGAGTACATTTTTTCCAAAGTAAAAACCGTGATAAAGTAATAATAAACATGAAAATGTCCACTAAAACAGCATGCAAAAAACAAATCCAAGACCCAGACAGAAAGCTCATACTTCTAATTCTTTATTTCTTAAAAAAAAGTCAATCAGTAATTCAGATTAGAGAAATTGGTGACATATAAGTTGGAGATACATCAGAGAAGAGGTCAGGAGTCATTTAAGGGTCTTTACAGGATCGTCATTTTTTAGCACTGTACAGTTTCGTAGGCAGGGAACGGAACGCTGATGTTATGAGAGCAAGACTCGAACCTTTGGCAATAACATCACGATGAGAAATGTTTACTGTGTTTTCCCCTTTGCGGACACTGCTCATGACAGGGCATGAAGGCATCAATACCATATAGAAAAGGGCATCTTAAAAGCAAACAAGGCAGCCTGATCTTATTCAATGGAATGTCAAGTCTTAAAGGAATCATAATTTAAGATGTTCCGACTGGCGACACTTAAAAGTTCCTTGAGCGAGTAAATAATTACAAAGGTTGACCACAACTTTTGTGCTATCTTAAGTGTAAACCTCATTAGAAAAACCTGTTAAAATTAACCATTTGTTATAAAGCCCTTAAATGACATCTAAATGTTATGGTTTGAAAAACAGGAGGTAGAACTGGAAAAAATAAAAAGGGGGGAATTAGACGAGCACTTCTGTAACAAAACATTCCGCTGACATGTTTAGTCTGCCTCTTCTTCCTCGGATTCGGACTCTGAAACAAACATTGGTATAAAATGACACCACGGAAAAAAAAAGAAACTGCCTACAAATCCTAAAGTGTCTCACACCCCATTAACACGAGACACTTACCCTCCTCAGCGTTTTTCAGCCATTCCACAAACTTCTTCATCTGCTCCAGGAAGACACTCTTTCCTTTGGCCACGTGGCCTTCTGTGTACCACTTCAAAATAACCTCCTCGCTCAAAACATCAGCTACAATTAAAAAGCCATATTAGACTATAATTCAACCATTAGCTACGCAATCGACAATATCGTAGTTTACACACCTTTGTAAAGAAGCACCACGATCTTCTGGAAGGCCTTCATGAAGTGGATGTTGTCGTAGCAGTACTCCTGGATCTTCAACAGAAGCGTGAGCTCGGACAGGCCCTGGGAAGTGAAGGCCTTCAACAGAGGGCTGTATTGCTGCAAGGACAATTTTCAGAAACGATTACCACCACAAAACACATGTCACACAGTTTCGGAAAACAAAGGGTTTATGGTCTCTGTCCCACAGCAAACCTTCAAGAGTTTGATGGCTTGCTCTGTGACGAGCTCCTCCTTTTTATTCCACTCCACGGAGCTCATTACGCTGGACCACACGATGCCGATCATAGTCTGCTCTGAAATGTTCGTTTTCTTCATCTCCTCACGAACATAGGCAATCATCTGAATAAGAACAAACACTGATGAAGAATAAACACGGGTACAAACTTAGCATCTTCCTGGCTTAAATTCGGGCAACATTTAAGTTAACTCAACTCAGTATCGTATTCAATAACTAAATCGTATACAAGTCAAACACAAACTGAACACAAAGGGAGCAACTATAAGCAGCGTTGGTGGCCACTCACGTCTTTGAGGGTCTCACCGCGAGCCATCTGCTCCTGCAGTTCCTTTTGAAGCTCTTTGCGAGCACCAATGGACTGCTGGTTGCGTGCAAAGTCTGAGAGCTCCTTCAGCCCAGCGTCGGTGAAATATTTCGAGAAGTGTTCACAGCTACGCTTGTTGGCAGGGAACAGCTCCTGATGCGTGAAAAAAAAGACTTGTTAAATGAATGAAATGGGAGCTCTGGTTAAACAATTCACTTCAGTTTCATTCAAAAACATACAACCACAACATTTTGAATTTCCAGGCAAACACCTTGTGCAATACAAGCAGCTTTTTATACATAAAGAACTAACCATCAGCCTATTGTCCATGCCAACTTTACGAAGGCTAGCAGAAACGGAGTTGATGTCTTTCTCGTTGATCCAAGACTTGAACAGTTTTACAGCGAAGGCAGCGGAGACACCTGAAACGAAACGTCCGTGAGAACTCCTACAGTCTTCTATACAATACAAGTCCGGCAGTCACGTTAGACCGGTCTAGACGTTTCTTATTACCTTCCTTGACCAAGTTCTCATTGTAGAGGCTGTTCAGGATGGAGGCCGATATATTGCCATTGGCCAGCAGGATTCCGGTAAGCATGGCCAATTTATTCCTCTCGGACTCTGTGAACCCTTTTAAAAACAGCAGCAGCTGGGACACAAAAGAGTTCAAACGAAATTACAAAAAGATGGGATTTCCAATTGCACTTCATTTGCCTAACAAACATGTTGAAATTCAATCCAAGTCAACCACTGACGCTCACCTTTTTAATCTCTTCTTCAAAACCTTTCTCCAGGTACTTGTAACGCCTGATCAGCTTGTTAAAAACCTACAGGCGCAACAGAAGGAATGTGTTAAAACATGTCGCAGTTTGTGTGTTTGGGGAACTGATAGGATTTGAGTCACAGCAATTCCCAAACAAGCTTGGAAACAAAAGAGTGCGTTTAGATGTGGGACAGTCAGGCACAGGAGATGGGGAATACCTGAGCGTAAGCCTGCATGGTCTCCAGGTCTTCACTCGCCGTGAAGAGGCAGAACTCCGTACGGGTCAGGTCATCAGATAAGGTTCCTCCTGGGGCTGTGGAGAGGGAATTCAAGAAAGCAAATTAAAACTCATATTAAAAATGAACTTGTCCATTTAACTCAAACCGAGTTAAGTATAGAAATATCCACAACTCCCCTCGGACTAAAAATCGTCATTTAAATATTGAATTATTTCCGTTTATCCTGACAGTTGTATGCATTTCTAAACGAAGGCTTACCCAGCATTCCACCAGCCACCAGGATGTCGAAGAGAGTCTCAGCATACCGGCGGTAGTCAAGTTTGGCACCAGAGGCATCAAGGAACTTCGCAACCGCTTCCAAATCAGTGCCAGTTTGGTTCAAGCCTTGAACGATACTTTCTTGAAACAGAGAGGGGTCAAATCTCTCCTTTTCATCTGTGGGGAAAGAAAAAGGAAATGAAAAGTTAAAGGCCGAAAAATGAATTCACTTTTAATGGGACTCCTGTATTGCATGTTCTGCTGGCCATTACCTCTTTTACGAGTTTTAAAACGCTGGCCGGTAAGCGTTGGCTTTTGCTGCTTTTGATTATTCATAAAAGACACCTGTGTGAAAAAAAGAGAAGTCAGTGCACAGAATTTGAGAATAAAAGAAGCCACATGAGTTAGGCCATTTTAAGATAAAAAGTGATTTTGTGTCAAATACTAGAATGACAAAAATATTATTTTCCATATACATACATACACATATACGACCTAAAAACTGTAAACAAAGGCCTGTTTAATGATCGATCAAGCCAGACCAGATAGTAGTTAAGCCAACGTGCAAATGATCACAATCCCATTACCTTTAACACATAGCACGACAGTTATAATTTATATAAAAATGAACAGTTATAATTGTATATCTATATTTTTAGACACATTTGTACGAAACGTATCAGTCTCTATGGTCAAACTAACAGTCAGCACCTCACGCGCCTGTCTCACGCTACAGCTAACGTTAAGCTAACCGGCTAAATGAGGCCTAACCGCTCTACTAATAGCAACTAAACCACAAAATATAACAATATTATTTTGTTACGTCACATTTAAAAAGATCGATTATCGGCAACTAGACGTTTTCATATGATAAAAGAAAACTGACGAATTCGTTATTTAAATGATTTGGCTATTAACATGTCGCGAGCACCGCCACCATGACTAAAAACAGCTGATCTCAAAGCGGAGCCAAAAAAACCCTGACATCAATTTAAAAAACAAAAATTTGTAAACGTAAAGCAATTCGTATACGTCAATGAGGTGTGTGTAAAACCAATTTAGGGCTTACCGAAATTAATGCTGATAAAAAACGGCTTTTAAACCCCAGAACAAAGCAAGACAATAGCAGATCCGAACCCAACAGACAAAACCCTCCCAGATGGCAAGAGGCTGAAGTTACAGCGCTTGCGCGGAAGAAGAGGGGGAATAATGGATCGGTACATTTGGGGGGAGTGCGGGGGAGAGGTTGCGTCCATGTTCAGCAAAAACGCAGATGTTACGTTTTTAGAAACAAATAACGTTGCAATTAAATACAATGAAATAACACAAAAAGTTTGTTTGGCCAATATTTCACTCGTGCCGGTGTATGTTTGCAAGTGTATAAAATATGACCACCCCTGTTCATCAGTTTTGATTTTATGAATCCTTTGGATCATACCATCTAAAGCACGGGTGGGTTGGGTTTTCCTCATCAGCGAGGACAAACCATAAAAACGTGTTCGTTCGGTTCAAGAGTCAACATTTACACATTTCATACGTTTTTACTTTTGCAATCACTTAATTTTACATTATAGGTTTCCTAATAAAGTATTTTAAAACTTAAATATTTTAAAATAGCTAAATGAATCTGTGGACATTATTCCACACGTGATATCACAATAACCTAGGAATGTATAATATGACGCATGCACTGAGCACATTTTTAGACAAAGGCTATTCAAGCTATGTAGCAGATTTGTGAACAAACTGTAATGAGGCCACTTTATGTGTATGTTTTTCTATATTGACTCATATAGACAGTTAGTTGCCATAGAAAAGTTATGATCTATCTATCTATCTATCTATCTATCTATCTATCTATCTATCTATCTATCTATCTATCTATCTATCTATCTATCTATCTATCTATCTATCTATCTATCTATCTATCTATCTATCTATCTATCTATCTATCTATCTATCTATCTATCTATCTATCTATCTATTAGGTCTGTCCTCCCGTGAGATACACAGATTAAAAGTTGAACCCACCTACACAGATGAATATAGTATGAATAAGTCCAGGTCAGACAGCACACAGACACCAAATGTCAGTACAAGACCATCCTGAACATCTCTACACACTGAGACAACATGAACACAAGAGCATCATTCTCCATTTTGCTGCACCCTCTTGGGTTACTCACGTAAAACGATGTTTATTATAGAAGTAATTTCATGCATTTGTCTGTCAACAGGAGCAGAAGTCACTGATCATTTAAAAGTGAAATCACTGATCATTTAATATAGTTTATGTCTCTTGATTAATAATGCAATGAGGTGATACTCTTTCTCTATTGTTGGTGTTGGATTTCTGAAATGTTTGATTTGTTGGCAGAAATAAATGTTATAAAAATACAATATGAGTGTTGGAATTGGTGTGCTCGATTTATAGCAGTTATCTTGTCATTCTACATACTGTATATCATGACCTATGACCTCTATGACACACATGTTGCATGAATTAAAGACGATGTACATATGGGATGTACAAATCTAAAAAAAATGTACATATATATATATATATATATATAATGCACTTCTAGTATTTTGGAAACTCCTCATATACTGTTTAGATGCACTTAAAAAAAACACATCATGTCCATTTCAGTGGATTATGTTAACAATTTTAAGTACCTGAGTCTCTAATTGGGCATGGTTTTGGATTAACAAATGAGGTAAGAGTTACAAATGTTCTGCTGTTTTATGGCCACAAATTCTTTTACCTTAAACATGTAAAACACACAACCTCTATAGTGTTTCTAACCTCAATCCCTCATAAATGATCAACTAATATAATTGTAGTGTTCAACCGAACACGAAACCTGTGATACAAAAGTACAAACAAAATGAAGAACATGAGGCTTTTAAACACACAAGAACTAAACAAGACAACAAGACACAGGTGAGAACAATGAAACAGGAATATGAACAAAAGCTAAAACTTTAAAATAAAACCTTTTGTCCACCAACAAAAGCGAGCAGAACACTTTAAATTGTAAAAGCTGTTATATTTTACAATGTATATCGAGCTTGGTGCACTTAAGGAAAAAATGTAGAAATTAATCTGTGGCATGATATATAGTGATTTAAATAAAATAGGGTTTAAATTGTTTATGAAAACGTCATTGTGTATCATGGCATCATCCAACCAGAATGTTTCAACAAAGACCAGAAGAAATGCAATTGACATAATCCTGTGAAAACTAAAGTGATTAAGTCATAATAACTAAAAGTCACAAAAACATAAAAAAATTTGTGGCTGATTTACTGACAAGGAGCAAAAAAAACCAAATGTGCAATTTTCTCATTTCCATAATGACCAAAACAATCTACCCAGAGCAGCACAAATTAACATGGGTTTAAGACATGCTACTTTTGGGCGTTAAATAATGATGCAAATACCAGTAAATTGACAAGCGCAAATATTAGTTATTTGCGGCATTCATTTAAATACTCTCCTCCCATACATTTCTCGTATGAAACGGAAAGTCCTGATAATGCATATGCAATAAGTTCAGTCGCAAAACACATTTTCAGCGCTAATGTTCCTCTACGTGTCTTTGGTAAATACTGACAGTAGTTTTTTAACACCAAAGGTTTGCACTGGCATAAGCTGTTAGTGAATCTGTCCCAAAGTGTCTACTGAGAATTAAGATACAGACGGTCAACACAACTAATGTGTCCTTTAAAAAGCTTTTCTCGTGAAATACTAAATAAATTATGAAACCAAGATTTTTTTTGCCTTGTTCATGCTTTTTAGATATACATTTCAGAACAAAATATACTGAATTTATGCTGTATACAAAATTATGCATAATGTACTGTAGTTATGTTTGCAACTCGATGCAGATTCGTGAGCAGAAATATCTGAAGACTAACTAACCTTTCATCAATAAATATGACCTTAATATATTTTACTAAACTATTTGGTATTGAGTGAGAAAAAAAAACAATCAATAGTTATAAAGATAATGAGCCTCATGAATAATACAAAGCACAAATGTAAGAGATATAGACCATGTGTGAAGTTCTGGTGATTTAAGGTTTATGATTATAACATGGAGAAGTTTTCAAAGCAATTGGGACAAAAATGTTATGGTGTACACTGCAAATGATCATGTTCATATGAAAAAGAAAATTTACTTACAAACAGAATTATAAGTCATATGGAGCTCAGCTATGATGTCTCCGAGTCAAACGATGTTGATACACATTTAAAATGATCAATTAAGATGTTTTAACAAATAAGCCTTCTTTAAATCTGTGTCAGTAGAAAACTTGAAAACTATTGTTCTGGTGCACTTACTGTACATCATGTCCACTTCAGTGGGTTAGTAAAACAATCTCAAGAAGCTTGTAAGGTTTTGGACTAACAGGCGAGGTCAGCGATCCTCCCTGTAGTTAAACACATTAGACACTGGAAACCAAAACCTACCCATAATCCCCTGTAGACCCACCTACACAGATGAATATAAAGTCCAGGTCAGACAGCACACAGACACCAAACGTCAGGACAAGAGCATCCTGAACATCTCTACACACTGAGACAACATGAACACAAGAGCATCATTCTCCATTCTGCTGCTGCTGTGTGGCGTCTCACAGGCGTTATTTCTCACGGTAAGACCCTGACTAGTCTCTTGGTATCTTCTGTAAGAAAAATGTTCGATGTATGAGTAATTTCGTGCATTTTCCTATCAACAGGAGCAGAAGCTTGCAGATATGTTAATAACGGAGCCTGAAGATGTGGACATCACTACAAAGATTTTGGACTCCAACAATGGTCAGACACTAAAAATGACTGTCAGAAAGAAGAAATTCACATCAAGACATATTGTGTAACTTCATCAATATCGCTTTCTTTCCACACAGGATCGACTGAACTCCTGATTGAAGGAGATCTGGTGTTTCCCAAAACCAGAAATGCTCTCTACTGCTTTAACAACAACTGTTTGTGGAAGAAAAACAGCAAGAATCTAGTGGAGGTGCCTTACACAGTGAGCAGTGAATTCAGTAAGTAAACCTCCTTCATCACGTCACACATTTATCATTCATATCAATGTCATTCTCAAACTGTCACCCGTCTTCTCTGCAGCATATAATGAGAAGAGGACTATCGAGAACGCCATGATGACCTTCCACAGCAAAACCTGCATCCGCTTTGTGCCCAGATCATCTCAGATGGACTACATCAGTATTGAGGACAAAGACGGGTGAGGACAATCATACCATATCAACAAGACACATTGAAGCGCTCTTAGTCCAAAAGAAGAAGATTCATATGTGCTCTTGTTTCCTCTCAGGTGTTACTCTTCTCTTGGTAGAACAGGTGGCCAACAGGTGGTCTCTCTCAACAGGTACGGCTGCATGTACCACGGCATCGTTCAACATGAGCTCAATCACGCCCTGGGCTTCTACCACGAGCAAACCAGGAGCGACCGCGACCAGTACGTCAAGATCAACTGGGAGTTCATCTCTCCTGATATGGCCTACAACTTCCAGAAACAGAACAGCAACAACCAAAACACCCCATACGACTACGGCTCCATCATGCACTATGGAAGAACGGCCTTCACCAACCAGGCTGGGATGGAAACCATCATCCCTGTTCCTGATGCATCTGTGAAAATCGGACAGAGACAGGAAATGTCAAACACCGACATCCTGAGGATCAACAAGCTGTACGGATGCTCAATCTGAGGCTTATGAAGACGTGATGTTACTGATCATTTAATATAGTTTATGTGTCTGTAGGTGAATAAGGAATGAGGTGATGTTCTTTATCTTTTGATGGTGTTGGATTTATAAAATGTTGCATTGGGAAAAATAAAACGAAATAAATAACAAAAACAGTGTTTGTAATTCAATGTCTGATTTCATAAAAGATAAGAGAATGAATTGTCATAACTCTGATACTGGTTGACATGAATCACAAATATCTCTACTGGAACAGATGGGACGTCAGTATTCAGGTTTCCTTGTAGCCTGCAGAAAGGCACACCAAATAAGAAGAACTGGACGACCTGATACAATAATCAATTAATTAAATTAAACATGTAATTGTTTATGTTTATTTACAGAAACAGAATAACTGGAAAGGTTTCAGGTGTTAGTTGAGATTATCTGAGACGTCTGTATTTTGGCTAGAATGGATTGTATATGAAGTTCAAAAGATCTTCAGCATGTTGAATTTTATTTGAGAGTCAACCAACCACCATAATGTTTCAACAAAGACCAGAAGAAATGCAATTGACATAATCCTGTGAAAACTAAAGTGATTAAGTCATAATAACAAAAAGTGACCATGGGCCAGATTTACTAAACAGGGCAAATTAGCATAAGATCGCAATTTCAAAAAAGAGACAATTGGAGTGAAAATTTTGTGGCTGATTTACTGACAAGGAGCAAAAAAAACCAAATGTGCAATTTTCTCATTTCCATAATGACCAAAACAATCTACCCAGAGCAGCACAAATTAACATGGGTTTAAGACATGCTACTTTTGGGCGTTAAATAATGATGCAAATACCAGTAAATTGACAAGCGCAAATATTATTTATTTGAGGCATTCATTTAAATACTCTCCTCCCATACATTTCTCGTATGAAACGGAAAGTCCTGATAATGCATATGCAATAAGTTCAGTCGCAAAAACACATTTTCAGCGCTAATGTTCCTCTACGTGTCTTTGGTAAATACTGACAGTAGTTTTTTAACACCAAAGGTTTGCACTGGCATAAGCTGTTAGTGAATCTGTCCCAAAGTGTCTACTGAGAATTAAGATACAGACGGTCAACACAACTAATGTGTCCTTTAAAAAGCTTTTCTCGTGAACTACTAAATAAATTATGAAACCAAGATTTTTTTTGCCTTGTTCATGCTTTTTAGATATACATTTCAGAACAAAATTTACTGCATTTATGCTGTATACAAAATTATGCATAATGTACTGTAGTTATGTTTGCAACTCGATGCAGATTCGTGAGCAGAAATATCTGAAGACTAACTAACCTTTCATCAATAAATATGACCTTAATATTTTCTATTAAACTATTTGGTATTGAGTGAGAAAAAAAAACAATCAATAGTTATAAAGATAATGAGCCTCATGAATAATACAAAGCACAAATGTAAGAGATATAGACCATGTGTGAAGTTCTGGTGATTTAAGGTTTATGATTATAACATGGAGAAGTTTTCAAAGCAATTGGGACAAAAATGTTATGGTGTACACTGCAAATGATCATGTTCATATGAAAAAGAAAATTTACTTTCAAACAGAATTATAAGTCATATGGAGCTCAGCTATGATGTCTCCGAGTCAAACGATGTTGATACACATTTAAACTGATCAATTAAGATGTTTTAACAAATAAGCCTTCTTTAAATCTGTGTCAGTAGAAAACTTGAAAACTATTGTTCTGGTGCACTTACTGTACATCATGTCCACTTCAGTGGGTTAGTAAAACAATCTCAAGAAGCTTGTAAGGTTTTGGACTAACAGGCGAGGTCAGCGATCCTCCCTGTAGTTAAACACATTAGACCCTGGATACCAAAACCTACCCATAATCCCCTGTAGACCCACCTACACAGATGAATATAAAGTCCAGGTCAGACAGCACACAGACACCAAACGTCAGGACAAGAGCATCCTGAACATCTCTACACACTGAGACAACATGAACACAAGAGCATCATTCTCCATTCTGCTGCTGCTGTGTGGCGTCTCACAGGCGTTATTTCTCACGGTAAGACCCTGACTCTTGGGTTACTCAGATAAAAAAATGTTTAGTATAGAAGTAATTTCATGCATTTGTCTGTCAACAGGAGCAGAAGCTTGACGATATGTTAGTAACAGAGCCTGAAGATGTGGACATCACTACAAAGATTTTGGACTCCAACAATGGTCAGACACTAAAAATGACTGTCAGAAAGAAGAAATTCACATCAAGACATGTTGTGTAACTTCATCAATATCGCTTTCTTTCCACACAGGATCGACTGAACTCCTGATTGAAGGAGATCTGGTGTTTCCCAAAACCAGAAATGCTCTCTACTGCTTTAACAACAACTGTTTGTGGAAGAAAAACAGCAAGAATCTAGTGGAGGTGCCTTACACAGTGAGCAGTGAATTCAGTAAGTAAACCTCCTTCATCACGTCACACATTTATCATTCATATCAATGTCATTCTCAAACTGTCACCCGTCTTCTCTGCAGCATATAATGAGAAGAGGACTATCGAGAACGCCATGATGACCTTCCACAGCAAAACCTGCATCCGCTTTGTGCCCAGATCATCTCAGATGGACTACATCAGTATTGAGGACAAAGACGGGTGAGGACAATCATACCATATCAACAAGACACATTGAAGCGCTCTTAGTCCAAAAGAAGAAGATTTATATGTGCTCTTGTTTCCTCTCAGGTGTTACTCTTCTCTTGGTAGAACAGGTGGCCAACAGGTGGTCTCTCTCAACAGGTACGGCTGCGTGTACCACGGCATCGTTCAACATGAGCTCAATCACGCCCTGGGCTTCTACCACGAGCAAACCAGGAGCGACCGCGACCAGTACGTCGAGATCAACTGGGAGTTCATCTCTCCTGATATGGCCTACAACTTCCAGAAACAGAACAGCAACAACCAAAACACCCCATACGACTACGGCTCCATCATGCACTATGGAAGAACGGCCTTCACCAACCAGGCTGGGATGGAAACCATCATCCCTGTTCCTGATGCGTCTGTGAAAATCGGACAGAGACAGGAAATGTCAAACACCGACATCCTGAGGATCAACAAGCTGTACGGATGCTCAGTTTGAAGCTTTTGAAGATGTGATGTTACTGATAACTTAATGTAGTTTATGTGTCTGTAGATGAATAATGGCATGAGGTGATGTACTTTGTCTATTAATGGTGTTGGATTTCTGAAGTATTTGATTGTATTGGGGAAAATAAAATGGGTTAAATAACAAAATGAAACATGTTTGTAATTCAGTGGTCTATTTATTAAATGATCAAAAACTAAATTAATCAAAAGATCTCTCCTGGAACAGAAGGGATGTCAGAATTGAGACTGCTGCACATTAGGAGAACTGTCAACCTAAAAAAACAATATTTGGGCACAGTTGGACGAATGTGAGGAATCAGTTCAGGTTGTTTGAGATTTACTTCTGGCATGTTTTAAATATAATGGAGTGTTTGAGGAACCTCAACTTCAAAGATCTGTATTATTAAAAAATGAAAAATTTACATTATGCTGTCAAGTGATAAGAACACATTTTACAACAAAACTCACTGTGTTTTATGCTGTATGCAGAAATATACATAATCTACAATAGATTGTAGATTTACAAGTAGAAACGTCTTAGTGCTGTCTTAAATTCTGTCTTAACATTAAATGTTTTTAACTAGATGTTTTTTAATTAAGTCAGAAAATCTTCAATAGATATAAAGACAATAAACCTTATGAATACAATAGACAAATGTGCATCTGGTAAAGATAGACCACGTGTGAAGGTCTGGTGATAACACCCCTTACAAAAAATGTAAACATAAGTAAAGTTCAGAAATATTTTAAGTAACATTATGCAGTAAGTATACTAACATCATTGTACAAAAATGTCAGTGGATTTAACGGTGAAAAAATGTAAAATTGCGAAGGTAAAAAACTGTAAATTATAATGCATGAAATTACCATTTAATTAACAGTTAAATGCTGTTCACGTAAATACAAGAACACTTGATAGGTTTTTAAAAAAGTATTCAGCTATGTTGAACCAAAAAGAATACTTTTAGGTAGAGATGAGAATCGGAAAGAGCAATTTGCATACTATGTACCTGTGAAACAGACATTGAAGAGTTTGTTAAATTCAGATTTTGGGAAGAATTACATTTCAATGCACCTGTCTGAAAGAAATTCCACTGACATTCTTTGTGATTGCACAGATGGCCAAATACTCAAGTGCAGAGACCTCTCTCAAGGCAACCCAAGCCTTCAGCTACTGCTCTATCAGGATGCCTTTGAGGTGGTTAACCCTTTAGGCTCTGCACGTAAGGAGCACAAAATTCTGGCCGTTTACTTCTCTCTTGTTAATTTGCCAGCTCACCTTAGGTCAAACACAGAACATATGCAGCTGGTTATGCTGTGCAGAGAGAAGAACTTTAAAGACTTTGGCAGTGAAAGTGTTTTCTCACAGCAAATAGCAGACCTGAAAGATCTTGAGGAAAACGGGATTGCGTTGTCAGATCAGTCTGTTATAAAAGGCAGTCTTTACTCCATTGCTGGAGATAATTTAGGATCACACTCCATTGGTGGATTCTTGGAAAACTTTAGTCAGTCCAAGTATTTTTGCAGGTACTGTCTGGTTACGAAAGAGGAATTTCAGAGTGTTGACCCAAATTTTTGTGGTCCACTACGCACTGTTGAGAGATATGATTCTGCCGTTAAGCAGTTACAGACAGAAGGTGCTACAGAAGTTCAAGGTGTAAAGTTCAATTCAGTTTTTATTCAGTTTTATTCTTTGAATAACTTTAAAGTGTGCCAACCTGGCTTGCCACCTTGCCTTGGCCACGATCTTTTTGAAGGCGTGTTGTCTTATGATGTTGCCCTTTACCTCAAGTATTTTGTTAAGAAAAAGTGGTTTACTTACCCAATTCTTAACCGCCGAATTAGTCAGTTCAAATATAGTGGCTCTGATGCTTCCTCAAAACCTTGCGAGGTCAGTCCCCATGGACTTAAGCTGACAGGTCAGGCCATTCAAAATTAGAATTTTTTAAGGCTTCTACCAGTTATACTTGGTGACAGAGTGTTGGATCCTGCAGATGAAGTTTGGCAACTAACACTTCAGCTAAAGGACATTGTAGAACTGATATGCGCTCAGAAAATTTCAGTGTCACAGATTTCTTATTTGGATGCTCTAATGCAAGAATACTTGGAGTCCAGAAAAGCAGCCTTTCCAGAAGTGAATCTGAGACCCAAACATCATTATCTGTGGCACTATCCAGGTCTGATACTCAAATTTGGTCCATTGATCAGATTATGGACAATCAGATTTGAAAGTAAGCATAGTTACTTCAAAAGATGTACCAGACATTTAAAGAATTTCAAGAACTTGTGTCACACCCTTTCAGAGAGACATCAGTTGTATCAGGCCTATTTGACAGCTGGGTCTTGTTCCCCAGTATTGCAAATGAAAGGGAGTTCACCATTTTGTTCTGAGCTTTACAGTGAAGCAGTCAAAAATGCCGTTAGTCAGTTCAGCTTCAGTGAAACACAAACAAAGGTTTCTGTAGAAATACAGTATAAAGGAACTGTATTCAAGAAGGGCCAACTGGTTGTCATTAAAAATGATGACATAGTGGAATTTGGTGAACTTTTGCTCATGTTTATCACAGCAGAGCGAGTTGATTTACTGACAAAAGTTTTCATTGCAGACTTTCTTTCTGAGTATCATTTGTACTCGCTAAGAGACACCAGTGAAAGGGTGGAGTGTTTGAACTTTGAGGACTTGCCTGACTCTTACCCACTGACATCTTACATGATGCAAGGATGTAGAGTAGTTCCACTGAAACACAGTGTAGTGTCACATTAGCTCATTACAAGTTCAGCATTGTTGTAGCATTAGATTGTGTTTATAATCAATGTTAAAATGAAAGTCATACAAATCTAAATGTGATATTTGTGATTCACAATATTTCACTGTTTATTTGTGTAACTAAACAGCACACATATTAATGCATTTGTGATGTAGCAAATTCATTTTGTATTTCATTTTTAGTCATGGATGAATCACAGCAAAGGATTGTAACCAGAGCAGTTGCTGAGGTACTGAAGGATCTTTCATCTTCGGTGCTGCAATCAGTTGTGGAGACGCTGAACTCGCTTGGAGTAACAACACCTGCAGATTTTCAATATGTTCAAGAAACCGATCTCCTTCCAGTATTACGACCCATTCAGGCCAGAAGACTGGTATCTGTCTGGAGCCAGAATAGTAAGTACATTTCATCACATGACTTTATAATGTATGAGTTTTTAATCTAGTTTCATAAGTGTTCAATTAAGGGTACATATTGTCCTCTGTCTCTGTAGACCAAAGTACTGACAGCCCATCAAGTTCTGCAGAAAGCAGTGGCAATCATGTAACTTTGTGTTCCTCATCCTCATCACTTCTTGTCACGGCTTCCAAAGTTACTTCAGACTGGGCAGACAATTTCAAAATTCCATGGCAGAAGCTTCCAGAAGAAATCTCTCAATGTTTAGAAAGAAAGAAGAGACTAAGTCCTCGGTTACGAAGAGAGATGGTCAGAATTGTGGTTTCTGAAATGTTGAAGATATGTGACTGTCCCAGTAAACAAAGTTCAACAGCCATTGCCAAGAAGATGGTGGCAAAATACCCAACATCGTTGCAGGATGTTATCGAAGGTGATATAGTTGGTACAGGGTATCATTCGCTGGTGAAACAGTTTCAGAATCGTGTAGAAAATGTAAAAAGATCCTATGTGCCAAAAGTCAAGAAACGCAGCAGAACCGAAGACTCTGACACAGATGAGATTCCTGCTGAAAAAAAGGCAGCCGTTCAAGACACTTACGGATGTGTGAGTTGGGAATTGAAATTTTTGCCGCTCAATGAGACTGAAGAGAGCCAGTTGGATAAACGACAACAAATGAAGATGATGTCTAAAACAACAACTGTTGACCCAGAAGTAGTTGGCACCCTTTTAAAAGCAACATACTACACACAACGCCAAGACATAAACAAGGGTACAAGCATGCAATAGCTTTGTGAGAACTGGCCTTTTTTATTCCAAGAGTTTGGTATGTGTGCACACTTCAAGCAGCTAACTGGAATTGATCTGAAGGAGATGTTCCTGAACAGCTTGGATAAAAAGGGACAGCGGCTCCTAAACTTTCTTAAAACTGTTGGTGGAGACAGGAAGAAGCAAGTACTGCAAGCTGCTGCAAAGCTTGAAGTTATGAGGGGTCAAATTGAGGGCTGTTCTGAAGATTTCAAAGACATGGTGCTGCTCCTGCTTGCCTACTTCGATGATAAGAAGGAGATGATGTTTCATTATGTGGAAGAGTGTTGCTCTGTCGAAGATGTAGAGCTAGACAAGTTACCAGCAACACCCTGCATCATTGTCTGTGGTAAGTTTGAATGAATAACATTTTGTTTCAAATTATAACTTTAATAAAGAAGGATATCGTTAAAGTTCATTTACAGTTGCAATGTCTGAATGACTTTTTAAAGGATTAGCTCAATAAAGTACATAAAATGAATGCCAACACACTGAGATTAAACCTTAAAAATATTTTTTATTTATTTTTGTCTTTAGGCTCTTCGTGCTACACATCAAAGATGTTCATGTTGAGCATCGACCAACGGATTACAACTGCACACATTTCTACATTCATCTCAGCAATCTGCATAATGTTTGGCAGTTACTACTGCTTTAACATTCATTATCCTTTGGAGCTGGGTTCTACTCTGGAGTTCCTGCAAAGGTAGCCACCAAACTATGTCTTAGTATGAAATTGTTTAAAAGTTCACCCAAAAAATTAAACATTACCATTATTTGCTTACCACCTTGTTACTCTAAACGCTTTCCACAAACCCTGCATTTATAATTCATTATAAGCATAGTTTTAAAACAACACAATAGGCATATTGCCTTACTAAAAAATTTATAAATAGTCAGTGAAGAATAATTAAAACAACAGTTAAAATAGATTATGATACCTACTTGTTGTTATACCTTTGAGCAGTATGGTAATTATAATTTAAAATGCATGATAAACTCCATAGTTGTGTATTAAAAGCATCACAATTTGACATTGTCTATCTTACTACATTCTTTGGTTGCTAAAAATACAAGAAACTTATATTAAAATATAACTATGTTCATCTTGTGTTATCATATTATACTCTTAAAAGTTAAAACACAAATAGCTATTAAAATGTATTTTAACTGTTGTTGCAATTACTTATCAAATTATACAACATAGGTTTTTAATAAGGCATTATGGCTGCAATGGAATGCATTAACTATGTCCTTACAATGCATTATAAATGCAAGATTCATAGGCTGTGTTACTTGTTAAAAGTCTGATTTTTGCAATGCTGTTTTGTTTGTGAGCAACAATGGCATTCATTTATCTCTCTTTTTAAGGTGCTTATTTGGCATAAACCCAGAGAAGGGCACCAAAGTTGAATGGAGGAAAAACAAAAAACAGCTTCCAGTGAATCCCAGAGTTCTTACACTCATAGCAGACCTTGCGGACTATGAATGGAGAGCAGATTAAGGTTGGAAAAAACCTTTTTTGACAGTTGGATGCCTAAAGATTACATTGATACTGACAATGTTTTACTACCTTAACCTGGTAGGACTTTGGCCTTTTTCCTTTTTGATGTTTACAGTATTTCAGTTCACTTCAAGTTGTGCATATTTGTTTTTCAGTACAATGCTAATAGTCACTGGCTTGATGCTCAAACTTTGTGTTGAATATAATTTAAGTGTTGATTCATCTTATGAACCTATTTTAAGGTTTGAATACGTTTCTGTACTTTTAGTTTATATGGTACTTCACCTGTAGTAATTTAAGCAGCCAACAAACTATTGCATGTGTGCCTATAATAAAAACAGAAAGTACTTTATGCTGTAAAAAAGTTAAAATTGGAATGCTTTTTCATATTTGTATACTTTATCCGTATGCATTCGATTTTTATGTTTTGCATTAACATTCTCCAACAAATAATAAAATGCTCTGCTGTTAATTATTCAAAATGTTTGGTTGGCAAGTCTTGAACTGTTTAAGATCTCCTTAACTGTTTAAGGAGAAATATGGTTGGTTAAAATGTGTCTTTACAACTTTTTTGATATTTAAATAAAATTGTAGCCTTGCAAAAAGTGTCCTAATTGTTTGTTGTTATTCTGGGATTTAAGGTTTGAGAGACTTTTATACCAGTCCGGATGCAAATATGATACATTTTACAGTTCACTTTAAGTGTGTTGTAATTTGTCGTAAACATTTCTACTGTATTTTTTACAGTGGATTTCTGGCAACCACAGCTGCCAGTTCTTTACCGTATATTATACAGCTCACTCTTAAATGTGCCGTAAACTGATAAACATTTCTACCGTATTTTTTACAGTAGATTTCTGTCACATAGCTACCAGTTTTTACCGTTAATTTCACAGTCCACTTTTTTGTGTTCCGTAAACCAAATAACATTTTCTCTGTATTTTTTACGGTAGATTTCTGTCACATAGCTACCAGTTTTTACCGTTAATTTCACAGTCCACTTTTTGTGTTCCGTAAACCAAATAACATTTTCTCAGTATTTTTTACGGTGGATTTCTGGCTACCACAGCTGCCAGTTTTTCACCGTAAATTTTACGGATTTTTTTTACAGTGGTAGGTATACGTGTATATGTACTATTTGAATAGAAGTAGTATTTTAGTTTAAACTTTTTAGTTTATAAAAGTATATTTTTAAGTATACTATTTACTGTATATATATTTATAATATCATGAAACATAATAGAATTTCTGTGCCAGTGGTGGATTTGATTACTTTTCAAACAATGAATGAATTGAAAAAAGTCAAAGCCACTGCATTCGTGTCATTTTCATGCATTTTAACCCTGGAAGGCATGGTCAAGTCTTTCATCCTATTATGTCACATCATGTGATGTGATTCAGTCAAAACGCTCATTCAACCTCAGTTGGTGTTCAGTAACTCAGGAGAAGCTTCAGTGACAACACTCTTATCATCATGTCCCGTCCATCTGTGAACAATGAGCTGATCTTCTACATTAATGGCAAGAAGGTATGTTTCCATCACAAATACTGATTTAAAAATTATGTTAAACGTAACAGATAAATGATCATCATTTTGATCAATGTGTAGTTTATCGTAAAACTAAAATCTGGTAAAATCTCAGTTTTGTTTTGTGTTCCTTTAATTTGATTGGTAGAGAAATACAAAGTATCAATTCTAAGGAAACACATATATTGATTGCATGAATACACGTTGACTGCACTTGGTTTGGTTAGAAGTGTCTGCCAAATGAATACAATTAATAGTGTTTCATAGATACATGACTGCTTTATTTTATAAATATACTATAGAAATGTAAATGTATGGTTTAATATTCATTAAACAATCATTACTTATGCTACATTATTTTCATAATGTAGTAGGGTGAATGTATATGGCGTGACTAAAATTGCTTTCTGCATCTTGGCACATGATAGCACATGCATGCTGCCAAACAAATCCTTTTTCTCTCATGCATGATGCCATGAAGATGATTTTCTACACTTCACACAAGCTCTCTCACGCGCACACACGCTATCATTCATCTACACCAGTGGTTCTCAAACCTCTTCGTTGTAAGGCCCCCTTTGTGTAGAATGCCTCGCTTCGCGGCCCCCCAAATAAACACTTAAAATACTGAACTTAATTAAACCAAAAACATGTTCAGTTATACAGTGCTAGAACTTTTGGTTGGTGGTCTCATTTCTCCGATGTTTGATCGCCTAAAATTTATGATCAATTTCTAAATTTCATAAAATGCCCGTTTGAGAACCACTGATCTACACTAATTCATTGTAAATATGTAGTTTACACATTTTACACATGAACTCTAAACTCTAAACTAAAAAATAAATTAAGAATCTAAAAACAAATTGTATATACGTGTTAGATTGTAGAAAAGAATGCTGACCCAGAAGAGATGCTATTAGCTTACCTGCGTAGGAAAGGTATAGTATACATTCTCAATATACACTATTTAATTTCTCATTTCTTAGTTTAAACACAACACCTTATATCAAACTGTTTAATATGACCTTTTTACAATAAAATCACTTTGTTTTATTATTTGTGATCTTGTGTTTCTTTTAGCCGGTCTGACAGGCACTAAGTACGGCTGTGGTGGTGGAGGTTGTGGAGCCTGTACTGTAATGCTGTCCAGATACGACCCTATTAAAGACACTGTGCTGTATCCACATTACTCGAAAACCCATAAAGATGCTGTTATAAAACTTTTAATTGTGTTTATATTTATATTTTTAAGTTTTTTATTATTAAAATACCGTTCTTAACGCGCTCGTCAGACACCAGGCGGTAAACGCGTGTCTTCAGCCAGTTTGTTCCCTTCAAGGCGCTGCGGTGGTGACAGTAGAGGGCGTCGGAAGCACAAAGACCAAACTACATCCAGTCCAAGTATTGGAAACAAACTACACGGCAATTTATAGAATTACAAAATTGTTTTCAATTTGGTTTGAGAACGAATTAAACATTCTGGGTGCGTTTTGTTCCTCAGGAGCGTATAGCAAAGGCTCACGGGTCGCAGTGTGGTTTCTGTACCCCTGGTATGGTGATGTCCATGTACACTTTACTGAGGAATAATCCACGGCCCACCATGGAAGACATTCGCGAGTCACTGGGAGGTAATATAAACATTTTGCATTGGCCCTGTAAAATGTAACGCGCTTTCTATGTGTCAATTATTACAACAAACCTAATAAACATACAACATGACATTATAATACACCTCCAATAATCCTGTTGAGGTTCATTTTGCGAATCCGACTAGTGTTGACAACTACCGTGACGGCAGAGGACGCCTGTTTGGAGTCACATGACTTCAAAGGCCTATAAAGGGAATGCACGTGTCGTCACTTTCCCACGCCGGAACGCGCCTGCTTGAGTGGTAAAACACTGGGCAAAATGAATGGTTACAATATCAGGAAACGCAATTCCGCGCAACATTTGAGTGTCTAAGAACACCTGATTCCTTTGTAAATCAAAGGGAAGTCGTAAGGATCACCGTCGAGTCCAGCTGCTTGTAGTTTCAGCAAATAATTGCGTGTTTTAGTCCCGGTTTTTTGTTCCTCCTATTGAATGCAGCCATTTTGCCTTAGTTTTACCACTCAAGGGAGCGTGTCCCGGCATGTTCACGTGGGAAAGTGACGTTGATGCATACCCTCGATTGGCATAGCGGTGACGTCACCGCGTCGTATTTGCGTTCTGCGTACTGTTTACTATTTGCGTCCACATCGGTTTTTCTTTTTCCTCACTCGCTGTGCTCACATACTGCGATTTAATACGTTAATTTTTGAAAGTCCAATTAACAAATAAAACATTTTTCAAGATATTTTATTTATTTTGCCAGACAACAGAATGATTATAAACTACTTATTGCCCATATAAGCGACAGCCGCTAGCCTGGCGACACAATGCCTGACTAAAAATTATCCCAATTTAATTCGTTATTTTCAAAATATTATTTGTATGCACTTAATGTTCTGGGATTTTCATCTGATTTTCCCCCTAAGGAAACCTTTGCCGTTGTACGGGCTATCGACCGATTATCGATGGATTTAAGACATTCTCTGAGGCAAATATGTTCAGCACGAAATAAAAGTCACTACAAAATAAAAGTCGTTAAAACATCTGCATTTAATTTAACTACAGAACATAATTCACAGTGTCATCCAAATTTTTACAGGCTCAGACTTGTTGCCAAAATGGTGAGAAAAATGGAAAATGTTGCATGGAGGAGAGCAACTGCCACAAGAAGGAATCTGATGTGAGATTATCACAATTTCAATTGACAGCTGTAATAGTTCTTATTAACTAAAAGTTATATTTGTTAATCTCTAATCTCTGCTCTTCAACACTTGGTAGATATCTGGGGAAATTTTCATCATGGATGATCTCCTACCCCTTGACCCAACTCAGGATCTTATCTTTCCACCAGAGCTACTGGTATGTACACTGGTTTGTTCATGCATTAATAGTTAACACCACTGACTAATTTGTAATCTGTCCTCTTACATCAGCTTTTGGCAAAACAGCATAGTGGTGAGCATTTCTGCTTCCAGGGAGAAAGAGTGAAGTGGATTTCCCCAGTAGACCTAAAAGACCTAATCGAGCTAAAAGCTGATTATCCAAATGCACCTCTTCTGGTTGGAAACACAACACTAGGTTGGTTTGAAGAATTTCAAATATTTCACTGGCCATTCCTGGAAACAAGACATATTACAAGTATTACAAAATGTATTACAAAAATACGATGTGTCTTTAGAATCAATTGTATAAATAAAACACACACATTGATCAACCAATCATCTAAATTGTTTTTGTCTGATAGGACCAAAGATGACTTTGAAAGGAACCGTCCATCCTGTGGTCATATACGGTGGAGATATTCCAGAGCTGAGAGCTATTAAATTGGGAAAGAATTGTAAATTTAAAGAATTTTGAAATTGTCACTTGTTGAAACTTCATATACTTGTTTATTAAACACTAAAGCTCAAAATAAACGCAACTAAACTCCACTGTGTTGTGCGCAGGTGTTACCGTGGGGGCAGGATGCAGTCTGTCTGTTCTAAAGGAGACCCTCCTGCAGGCAATACAGGATCTCGGCCCAGAAAAGAGCAAAGTTTATCAAGCCCTCCTTCAAACGCTGCAGTGTTTAGCGGGCAAACAGATTCGCAACATGGCAGTGAGTAAAAACAGTGAATTTTAATGAAAGGAGGCGTGGCATTAATCCAAAATATACTCACACAAATGATATATGAAATTTAGCTAAAGTTTACAATTTTGGTTATTTTTATAATTTTAGACTATTGGTGGAAATATCTTAAGTGCCAACCCCAAATATGACCTAAGCAGCATTCTCGCCGCAGCGAAGTGTACGCTACACATCATTTCCAAAGGTAAAGCTATCATTTTTAAACCTTAAGGTAAGGGATAGCCCACCCAAATATTCAACAATTCTGTCATGAATTACTCTCCCCCAAGTTGTTTCAAACCTGTATACATTTATTTGTTCTTTTAGACACAAAGATATTTGTAAAAATGTTAGCAACTGACATTTCTGGGACATCATTGACTACCATAGTACGACAAATTATTTTATGTTTTTTTGTTCTGTTAAAGACAAAAGAAGATATATTGAAGAATTTAGGAAAACAAACAGTTCTGGGGCACCTTTGACTACCATTTTTGACTACCCAAGAAATCTCAGTTGCTAACATTCTTCTAAATATCTTTCTTTGTGTTCAACAGAACCAAGAAATTTATACAGGTTTTGAACAACTTGAGGGTGAGTTATCCGCTAGTTGCAAAAGATGACACAGGTGAGCTTTTGGGATGCCAGAGTCAGCAGACTAATTTCCGGTCGTATAACGCTGTATGGGAAAAGGAGGATTTTGGGCTGGCAAATATGGGTGTTTTTTAGATAAAAAAAGTAGAAAGTAATATATCAGCGATATGACATATCCTCTTTACATTGCTAAGCCAAAACAACTCGATGATGTTTTACGACCGGAAATTAGTTTGCCGAACCTGGTGTTGCAAAAGCTCACCGATGCCATCTTGTGCAACTAGCCCATTCATGAAAGAATTAAATTTTTGGGTGAACTATCCCTTTAATGGTCTGTGAACGTTACATCTTAAAGGGACAGTTCACCAAGAAATTAATTTACTTACCCCTTGTCTTATTGTTTCAAACTCATCTGATTTTTGTTCTTCAATGCAATACAACAGTCGTGTTGACTGTTGGGGATGACAACATCAGTCACCATTCACTTTCATTGTGTCATTTTTCAGTACAATAAAAGTGAATGGTGACTGGGACTTCCCGTGCCTAAAATCCCAACTTTTGTGTTCTAAAGAAGATGTAAATAGACAATTAATGTCTAAACTGTATGTTTACTATGGAAATATTTTTCTAAATGTGAAATCTCTCATGTATTTATTTTATAAGTAGTCGTGTTTTGCTTTTTTGACATGGCAGTTGAAGTTTTCTTTCTTTTGTCTCTCTTATTTTTCTTCAATTCAGATGGTGCAAGAGAGATGCCTCTGAGTGAGGAGTTTTTCACAGGTTTTGGCAAAACAGCTTTACGACCAGATGAGATTCTTCTGGCTATTGACATTCCTCACTCAGAACCGGTGAGTTACCCCAAATGTTTGATAATACAGTCATTCCGTCTACTTTCTATTCAATTCTGGCTTGAGAGACATTTTTACACAACCCAACACAATCAGTCGACATTCACAACAGCTGAACTCTAATCTGTGTGTTTCTCAGTGGGAGTTCATGGCGGCGTTTCGCCAGGCGCAACGCAGAGAATTCGCCTTCTCTATTGTGAACGCTGGCATGAAGGTTGTGTTTAGACCTGACTCAAACGTGGTTGAGCATCTGGACATATTTTACGGAGGTGTGGGACCTACTCTGGTGCAAGCGAGACACACCAGTAAAAAGCTGATTGGAAGGTAATGATTTGAAAGCAGATACAATTTACTACCAAAAATCTGGAATGCACTAAACTAGTGGGATTATCTTGCATTAACAGTGTTTTGGATCTTTAAATATATGAATATTGTTTTCTCTGTTTCAGACAATGGGACGGCAAACTTCTGGCAGAGGGAATTCAACTTTTAGAGGAGGAGATCACTGTGCCCTCTACTGCCCCCGGTGGACAGGAGGAGTATCGCAAGACTCTTGTTCTCAGCTTCTTTTTTAAGTTTTATATGGAGGTGCTACTAGAGCTGCGAGAGAGGGTATGGTAATGTTTATAAAAAATGACATATGAAAAATGACAGATTATTTAACAGTTAAAACTTTAAATATTGTATTTCTGTTGCTACAGGAGGTTGATGTCATCGATTTGTCATTGGAGTATCTCAGCGCGCTAAAACCATTTAAAAATGAGGTACCACAAGGAAACTATTCTTTTCAGGTACGTGTATCTAATTTGCACAGGACCAAGCTGAATGTTTTTTTGCATTGTCATATTAAGTTTTCCTAGTTAATGGTTTTGTCTAATTATCAATTAAATTATAGCTTGTTCCAGAGGCTCAGTCTATAAGTGACCCAGTGGGACGCCCAAATGTGCACCAGGCCGCCCTTCAACAGGCTACAGGAGAAGCTGTGTATTATGACGACATCCCCTCGGTTAAAGGAGAACTCTTTGTGTCCATGGTAACCAGCACCCGAGCTCATGCTAAGATTATGTAAGTTAAATCTGTCGATTTAGGAAGTAATACACTTAGGAACAAAATGAAAACCATTTCAGTGAACATCTTGTGCTTTGATTAACTTTATTTCCCCCCCACCAATCCAAAAATCTGAAATCCAACACCATTAAAAGACAAAACATCACTTCATTCCCTTGTTCATCTATAGAACTGTATTGCTTTATCAGTAACATCACGTCTTCATAAGCCTCAGATTGAGCATCCGTACAGCTTGTTGATCCTCAGGATGTCGATGTTAGACAGTCCACGCGTCTGTCCGATTTCTACAGACGCATCAGGTATGGGGGTGATGGTTTCCTTTCCATCCTCGTTGGTGAAGGCCGTTCTTCCATAGTGCATGACAGAGCCATAGTCGTATGGAGTGTTTAGATTGTTGGTGTTCTGTTTCTCGAAGGCATCGACCATATCAGGAGAGATGAACTTCCAGTTGATCTTGATGTACTTGTCGCGGTCGCTCCTGGAATGCTCGTGTTCGAAGCCCAGGGCGTGATTGAGCTCATGTTGAACGAGGTCGTTGTACACGCAGCTATTCCTCTGGAGAGAGACCACCTGTTTGCCACCTGTTCTACCAAGAGAAGAGTAACACCTGAGAGGAGAGAGGAAACAAGAGCACATATAAATCTTCTTCTTTTGGACTAAGAGCGCTTCAATGTGTCTTGTTGATATGGTATGATTGTCCTCACCCGTCTTTGTTCTCAATACTGATGTAGTCCATCTGAGATGATCTGGGCACAAAGCGGATGCAGGTTTTGCTGTGGAAGGTCATCATGGCGTTCTCGATAGTCCTCTTCTCATTATATGCTGCAGAGAAGACGGGTGACAGTTTGAGAATGACATTGATATGAATGATAAATGTGTGACGTGATGAAGGAGGTTTACTTACTGAATTCACTGCTCACTGTGTAAGGCACCTCCACTAGATTCTTGCTGTTTTTCTTCCACAAACAGTTGTTGTTAAAGCAGTAGAGAGCATTTCTGGTTTTGGGAAACACCAGATCTCCTTCAATCAGGAGTTCAGTCGATCCTGTGTGGAAAGAAAGCGATATTGATGAAGTTACACAACATGTCTTGATGTGAATTTCTTCTTTCTGACAGTCATTTTTAGTGTCTGACCATTGTTGGAGTCCAAAATCTTTGTAGTGATGTCCACATCTTCAGGCTCCGTTATTAACATATCTGCAAGCTTCTGCTCCTGTTGATAGGAAAATGCACGAAATTACTCATACATCGAACATTTTTCTTACAGAAGATACCAAGAGACTAGTCAGGGTCTTACCGTGAGAAATAACGCCTGTGAGACGCCACACAGCAGCAGCAGAATGGAGAATGATGCTCTTGTGTTCATGTTGTCTCAGTGTGTAGAGATGTTCAGGATGCTCTTGTCCTGACGTTTGGTGTCTGTGTGCTGTCTGACCTGGACTTTATATTCATCTGTGTAGGTGGGTCTACAGGGGATTATGGGTAGGTTTTGGTGTCCAGGGTCTAATGTGTTTAACTACAGGGAGGATCGCTGACCTCGCCTGTTAGTCCAAAACCTTACAGAAGCTTCTTGAGATTGTTTTACTAAACCACTGAAGTGGACATGATGTAGTTTTGGGATTTTATCAAGAGCCCACAACAGTTGTATACGTTTTTATTAAGACAAATTTATAAAGGATGCTTGTTTGTAAAAACAGTTTAGAAATTCCTTAACATTTATAATCATGTAATTTCATTTGATATGTATTGGATATTTAGCTGTCAATAATTATAATGAATTAATGTTGGTCCCACTCAATAACTCCTAAAAATGTCCATTTGTCCCTATTGCTGTGAAAAGCTTTCCTTCTTATCACCATAGATCTTGAATTGATCTTGAATCTTCAGTAATTTACAGATGGTCTATTTCTCTCACACCTTTGTCAGTCACTCATGGGGTTCAACTTTATAGTTATTGAGGATTTTCTTACTCTATACTAGGCATGGGCCGATTACTGGTTCCAAGGTATACCGCGGTTTGAAAGTCACGGTTTTAAAACCCACAAAATAATTCTTGCTGTACCCTTCCCAAATTATGAGCAGTTTTTGTGTCTCATTAAAGACAGCGAGTGCAGGAATCCATCAGTTTCTGTGCTATATTTTGTTTATGCCTATTGTGTTGTTTGCTCATGTGCGTTTAATTTATTTATATTTATTTATGTATGTATGCATGTAGGTTTAAATACTAGAGATGCATGTAAACAAATTGCTAGAAGGGGAGCCATGCTTTCGAAAAGTTTGGGAACCGCTGATTTAACAGGACATACTGTACATGTTTACTACAGTTCCAAATATTTTGTGTTGCTTCAAAATAAAATATACTGGGGAGGTTTCCCAGACAGGTCTTAAGTATAATCCCAGATTAAATTAAATGTTGGTTTCTTGATCAAAAATAAATTGCACTGACGTATCTCAGAATATATCAGTGCGATTGTTTTGTCTCAAGATGCACATCAGTAATGTTTTTTTTGTAAAGTATGTTTTTAAAGACAACTTAAATATCTTAAATGAACTAAGGCCTAGCCCTTACTAAACTAATCCCTGTCCAGGTAACCGCGCCATTGTGTTCATTGGGCAAAAAGCAGTTTACACAAACATTGAAAAGAACCCATTTTAAAGCAGTAGTTGCAACCCAGTCATAGCGTGAAACCGTGATAATTTTTCTTAAGATTATCATACCATCTAAATCTCATACCGGCCCATACTCTATAGCAATTTAATATAAATCATTTAAAGTTAGGTTTATTGTGGGAACATTATAATTAGATTTTCCTACTTATCTCTACGTCTACAGTATATTATGGTTTATTCTGTGTACAACATAAAATCAAAGATTATAGATATTAACAAGGTGTCACAGATCTTTTAAGTAAGAGTGGGGGAAAGCAACAGTTAATATGGCCGCTCTAGCAACAAAGGTCCTGCCTTTCAGTAAAAAAGAGCCAATGGTCAACCGAGAAAGACTAACGTTTTAAGAGGGGAAGAGATTCTGTATAAAGTGTTGTGAACCTAGCTGAAGCAGCTTAGAGAAGTTTAGGCTTAAGAAACATAAGTCATGGTACAGTTTATGTCGAGTTTAATTATCTGTTGGAAATATTTTGTTTTATTGTGACCTTAGCCAGTGATTTAAGAGATATCCGTTTCCCTCCATTCAATTAGAAAACACTTGGTCTTGTATGACTGAATTAGCTGCCTGGACGCAATGCAAATATGGCCGCCTAGTACAGAGAGTTTCCTTAAAGCAATTCAAGCAAATATAATTTTTTCAGGTTCAAATCTTCAGATCTCATAATTTGTCTTTCAGCAGGCTAGAAGAAAACTTCGACATCCTTTCTACTCCAGCAGAGATCTTTGGAGTCATATCAACCTGTATTAGAGCTCATGCCAAAATAACAAAAGCTTTGACATTTTATTTGTTGATCATTTATGAAGTGAGACATTGAATTACAAACACGCTTTATTTTGTTGTTTAACCAGCTTTATTTTCCCAATACAATCAAATATTTCAGAAACCCAACACCATCAAAGATAAAGAACGTCACCTCATTCCCTTATTTATCTACACACACAGACTACATTCAATGATCAGTAACATCACGTCTTCATAAGCCTCAGATTGAGCATCCGTACAGCTTGTTGATCCTCAGGATGTCGGTGTTTGACAGTCCCTGCGTCTGTCCGATTTTCACAGACGCATCAGGAATGGGGGTGATGGTTTCCATACCAGCCTGGTTGGTGAAGGCCGTTCTTCCATAGTGCATGATGGAGCCGTAGTCGTATGGAGTGTTTTGGTTGTTGCTGTTCTGTTTCTGGAAGTTGTAGTCCATATCAGGAGAGATGAACTCCCAGTTGATCTCGACGTACTGGTCGCGGTCGCTCCTGGTTTGCTCGTGGTAGAAGCCCAGGGCGTGATTGAGCTCATGTTGAACGATGCCGTGGTACACGCAGCCGTACCTGTTGAGAGAGACCACCTGTTGGCCACCTGTTCTACCAAGAGAAGAGTAACACCTGAGAGGAGAGAGGAAACAAGAGCACATATAAATCTTCTTCTTTTGGACTAAGAGCGCTTCAATGTGTCTTGTTGATATGGTATGATTGTCCTCACCCGTCTTTGTTCTCAATACTGATGTAGTCCATCTGAGATGATCTGGGCACAAAGCGGATGCAGGTTTTGCTGTGGAAGGTCATCATGGCGTTCTCGATAGTCCTCTTCTCATTATATGCTGCAGAGAAGACGGGTGACAGTTTGAGAATGACATTGATATGAATGATAAATGTGTGACGTGATGAAGGAGGTTTACTTACTGAATTCACTGCTCACTGTGTAAGGCACCTCCACTAGATTCTTGCTGTTTTTCTTCCACAAACAGTTGTTGTTAAAGCAGTAGAGAGCATTTCTGGTTTTGGGAAACACCAGATCTCCTTCAATCAGGAGTTCAGTCGATCCTGTGTGGAAAGAAAGCGATATTGATGAAGTTACACAACATGTCTTGATGTGAATTTCTTCTTTCTGACAGTCATTTTTAGTGTCTGACCATTGTTGGAGTCCAAAATCTTTGTAGTGATGTCCACATCTTCAGGCTCCGTTATTAACATATCTGCAAGCTTCTGCTCCTGTTGATAGGAAAATGCACGAAATTACTCATACATCGAACATTTTTCTTACAGAAGATACCAAGAGACTAGTCAGGGTCTTACCGTGAGAAATAACGCCTGTGAGACGCCACACAGCAGCAGCAGAATGGAGAATGATGCTCTTGTGTTCATGTTGTCTCAGTGTGTAGAGATGTTCAGGATGCTCTTGTCCTGACGTTTGGTGTCTGTGTGCTGTCTGACCTGGACTTTATATTCATCTGTGTAGGTGGGTCTACAGGGGATTATGGGCAGGTTTTGGTATCCAGGGTCTAATGTGTTTAACTACAGGGAGGAACTCTGAACCCATTAAGGAATCAGAAGTTTGTGTGTTTGTCTAATCCATTGACGTGGATGGGTTTGCTTTGCTAGGAGTCACTTTGAAAGCACAGTCATTCCAGAATCGTTCGCTTTGACTTAAACGTCCTAGATGTTTCAATTTTCTTCCCTTATTTTTCAAACTAGATCTATCGATGCATCAGCAGCTTTGGCGATACCTGGAGTTGTCACCTTCATATCTGCCAAGGACGTTCCAGGTCAAAATCGAAGACTGTGGTTTAACAACCCAGAGGAGGTTTTTGCAGAAGAGGAGGTCACTTTCTCTAGTCAAACTCTATAGTTTACAGATCCAAGATGATTGTCATGTATAATACGTAAGCCTATGATTGATGTTCCTTATGTTTTATTTGAAAACAGGTGATCTGTGTGGGGCAGATTATCGGGGCGATTGTGGCAGAGAACAGAGAACAAGCTAAAAGAGCAGCTGAACAGGTGCACGTTAGCTACCAGGACATCCAACCTGTATTTTTCACTATAGAGGTATTTCTACACCAAACCCCATTCATAAAACATCTCTTAACATATCAAAACATGTCACTTGAAAGTTACAAACATTGTTTTCATTTTGTTTCTAAGGAAGCCATTGAACATCAATCATTTTTTGACCCCAAGAGAAAGCTGGAAAGAGGAAATGTGGAGGAAGGGTTTGAGAAAGCAGATCACGTACTGGAGGGTATGCATTCATGAATCCGAATCTTTGAATCTGATCCAGATTTTAATGCAATTTTCTAATCCCAAACAGTGTTTATATAATCCTATATTATGATATGTCACAGGTGAGATGTATATGGGCGGTCAGGAGCATTTCTACATGGAAACCCAAGGATTGATCGCGATTCCTAAAGGAGAGGCGGAAGAAATGGATCTGTATGTTGCCAGTCAACATGCAGCTTACACTCAGGTCGGTAGTATTTCATAAACATACATTGATGAACAACTTATTCACTATTATTCTTGTCCTCAATGTCATGGATTATAGTTAACAAACTAAAATTACTAAAACATTTTTGTTAATTGAAATAAAGTATAGGCCTACATTTTATTGGAAAACCTGAACTAAACAAATATTTTAGCAACTAGAAATAATGTTAATATTAACTGTAAATTAACCCAAAAATAAATTACATCTATAGCAACAGTAATATTCAAAATATTTAATAAAATGTATTATTATAATAGTAATTATAATAATATTAATAATAACATTATAAAAAGAAAAGTTAATTCAAAGTAAATAAATCTCCCAAAAACAAAAACACCTGAGTTTGTAACGCAATGTTCTATGTATAAAACAACAGGAAGTAGTTGGCATCACTCTTGGGATCGACTCTAATAAGATCACGTGCCATGTGAAAAGGCTCGGAGGAGGATTTGGCGGAAAAGTCATGAAGATTGCAACTTTATCTGCCATCACTGCTACGGCCGCATACAAGTATGGAAAAATGAGACGCATCACACACGAATTTCATTTATCAATCTGTGCGAGTATACGCACTTAAATGTGTCTTGTACACTCCAAACTAAACGACAGGACTGGCCGTGCTGTGCGATGTGTACTAGAACGAGGGGATGATATGCTCATCACCAGCGGCAGGCATCCTTTCCTGGGGAAGTATAAGGTACTGTGGAATTATGGGTTATGGAGTTTTTTACCTTTCTAGGCTATATGTTGCATTATTGCATCTTATGTCTCGTCTTTCTCAGGTTGGATACATGAAGGATGGGACCATCCTAGCTGCTGACATCACGTATTACAGTAATGGAGGATGCACCCTGGACGAATCTTCATTTGTATGTTATTTCAGCCTTGACGAGAATGTGTCCCCTAAAATATATTTCATCAATCTCAAAAAATGTTTTCTTCAACACAGCAACGAGACAGCACTCAGTTTCTTAAACTATGCTTAGATTTTCCCAAATCAAATGATGTAGGCTTTGCTATCCACTTTTTCATTCTACAGCCCAGTCGTTTTATTTGAATTCTCCTAATAATGAAATGGAAGAGAAACATCTGAGACAAAAGTTGAGACTTGCCGAGAACTCCCTGAGCTATGCAGAAGCAACCCGTTAGCAGTACAACTTTCCCTTGAGTATAGAAAATTGAACAACTTCCCAAAGTTCCCTTCTACATTCTGTTAAATATCCTTTTCATGGAAGTAAAATGGCTTGCGTTCGTGTTTATAAATCACCTGTATTTTCCGTTCAGATCATGGAGAAAGCTCTCCTTCACATGGATAATGGCTACAAGATCCCTCACCTCCGCGGCCGAGGCCTGGTGTGCAAGACCTATTTGCCGTCTTATACGGCGTTCCGAGGGTTTGGCGGACCACAGGGACTGACCATCATCGAGAGCGTCCTCCATGAGGTGGCAGTCCAGTGCGGCTTGCCAGCACACAAGGTGGGCCATTTTTTCGGAATATGAACAAGTGATAACAATCTGCTTTTGGAAAGTGCACGTAAGTCAGTTTGGACCATTACAAAATGCTTTAATATTCTGGATGGTTTCAAACTTCAGTCCAACTTTACTCCGTAGGTGAGAGACGTCAACATGTACAAGGATGAGGAATGCTACACCCACCACAAGCAGCTTTTCTCACCCCGGGACATGGTGAGATGTTGGGACGAGTGCTTGGAAAAATCTGACTATCATCAGCGGCAGCTGTACATCCAACAGTTCAATGCACACAACCATTGGAAGAAGAGAGGAATCTCAATCGTCCCATTGAAGTTTGGAATTGGATTCTCTAAGGGTTTTTATAACCAGGTAGTGGGAAATTGGTGCTTTATTTCACAAGGCTGTTGGTATTAAAATGTATGTTTTTAATACGTTTAAAGTTGGTATTACTTGGGTAAACTACTTTAAAGACCATTTTCAAGAACAATTACCAGATTTTTAATGTGTTAGTAGTATGTACCAAACCGACATGACAGTGGTAACTTTCTAGGGGGCAGCGCTTGTGAACATCTACAAAGACGGATCCGTTCTGGTCTCTCATGGTGGAACCGAGATGGGTCAGGGTATCAACACCAAAGCTATACAGGCAAGACTGTCAAACAATATGAATTGAAAACCATACATACTTCTAAAAAAAACAGATGCAGGATTCATTTTCTCTTTGCTGCAGATTGCCAGTCGCATTCTGAAGGTCCCGATGTCCACCATCCACATCAAGGAGACTTGCACGGGAAACGTGCCCAACGCTGCTCCGTCCGCTGCGTCTTTTGGTACCGATGCTGTTGGAATGGCAGTAAAGGTAGATCATTAGTGTTGCATGAGTTTGCTTATATGTGCATGTACGCAACTGTAATGTTTGGTAATATTTTGCGTGCAGAACGCTTGTGAGAAACTCATGGGACGTCTAGAGACACTGATAAAGATGCATCCCCAATACACCTGGCAACAGCTGGTCAGTAAACGTTACATCTATTCTGCCAATCGTATAATAGAAACTGAATTAATGATTTTATGACAGACATATACATTTTTCATGTTTCTAGGTGGTGGAGGCATACTGCCAGAAGATCAGCTTGTCTGCGACTGGTTTCTTCATGTATGTGTTTAATAATGTTGAATTATAAAGGCTATTCAAGCATTATAATAAATATTCAAAAAGTCTTTAAACACGATACGTAAACAACATTTGGATGTAAAATGGTTTATCTTGAATATAAGTGAAAAAAAACCCAAATGCTAGTATTTGAAATATTCAAGCTCAGTAAGCTAGTCTAAATATTTTGTACAGCATAAAATAAGTTAAGTTTGTTTAATTTTTTTATTTTGATTAAACAATGAATATGATTTTTTTTCGTGTAAATGTTATACATAAAATGCTTGGGATAAATATATTTGTGTGTTTATATTAGGGGACCCCACACCAGTATAGACTGGGAGAAAAGTGAGGGACCTGCTTACTATTACTTCACTTTTGGAGCCTGCTGTTCAGAGGTTGAAATCGACTGTCTGACAGGAGATCATAAGGTGCTCGTCTACTTCTAATATTCATATTTCTATTTAAATTTAATTAGTCTATGGAGCGTATTGTAATGTTATGTCTTATATGGGTAAAGATATATAAGCAGATAACGTACGGCTGTCACGGGATTCATTATTCTTTCTGAATTATGCATGTACCTTTAAAACCTGAAAATCAAAGTTTATTGACTGTGAAATTATATTTTACAGAACATTAGGACTGACATTGTGATGGATGTCGGTCGGAGTATTAACCCGGCATTGGACATCGGACAGGTACCCAATTGTAATATTTGGTATTGAAGAGTTAAAACTGTACCGAAATCTAAAAGTATTATTATTATTAATAATAATAATTCTAATATACTATAATATTATTACATATTTTAATATTATTACAAATTATAATATATGCTATTATATATTTATATGATTTGTTAATATTATAATACTATATAATTGTTACAATACTGAATATTATAAGTAATATTAATATTATTAAAAAATAATATTTGTGAAAACTTTCTATAAAAAGATAACCAAAAAGTTGTAAAAATGATTAAAATATACTAAAATAATTTTGGGAATCAGTCAGTATATAGTTGGTGCTTTTCAAGCTTGTGAATTAGATTCCTAGTGAGTACACATAAAATGTATTATTAGATTAAAGTCTCGGTGAAATAAAAAATGACAATGACTTTTTTTCATTAAATATTGCAGCATTTATTGTAATAAGTTTATCAACGTGGGACGTTCTCTTTTTAGAATTTGTGTGCCCTCATAATCTTCAGTTAAAATCTGAAAATGCACTTCCGTCCTGTAGTGACTATCCATCTTAAATGACGTATATTAGATGGCTTGGGCGGAACATCCGTTAACTCCTCCCCTTCAACTGTCAGTCTGCAGCCAGTTGTATTTCAAAATGCAATGGCTGTTTTTATACATCCAATCAAATCGCAGAGAAAGACAAAAGCCACGCCCGCTATCTTTCTCATTCGAAATTCCATTTCACTCGGAAATGCGTCAAAATACAGTAGTAAAAACGATCGCAACTTCCAGTAATGGGGACTTTAAAGCAGAATTTCATGATAAAAGTCAAGTGCGTAATTGTGATGTAAAGTTAATTCATGTGTTTGTGTGTGTACAGGTGGAAGGTGGTTTTGTTCAGGGTATTGGGCTTTACACTATAGAGGAACTGCATTTTTCTCCCGAGGGTGTGTTGTTGACCAGGGGTCCATCTCAGTATAAAATGCCAGCGCTGTGTGATGTCCCTCCTCATCTTAATGTCCACCTGCTGAGCGATGCTGAAAATCCCTACGCTATTTATTCCTCAAAGGTGAGACGCAGAACAACTGTTTACAAACTTAAACTTTTAGCACATGCGTAACGTAAACCAATGCAATATTTAACTTCCAAAAAAGGCCCCAAAATACTGATGACTCATCTTGCACTACATAACTTCTTATCCAATTAAAATGCTCAAATCTACATTGTCCCTCCCCTTGAATTACAACTACATTTTTGTTTTTAAGGGGATTGGAGAGCCGCCCGTGTTCTTCGGCTGCACTTTGTTCTTCGCCATTAAAGAAGCGATCGCGGCCGCGCGGAGGGAGAGAGGCTTGAGCAACGATTTCTCTCTCTCCTCTCCAGCCACCGCAGAGAAGATCCGTATGGCCTGCGAGGACTGCTTCACCCGGATGGTGAGTCAATCAGTTGGGAATATTGTTTAATATAAAAATGCTAATTCTTATAAAGAGTGGATTGATAATTTACGTTACAACCCTCAGGTGCCACGGAATGAGAAATCCAAACCCTGGGCCATAAACGTGTGAAGAGCTCAAACCAAACTCTGTGATGCTTCTTGTTGAAAACTTTGATCTTGTAATAATTATTAATGAATGAATTATTAAGTATAAATAAACAAAAATAAAAAATAAGGGTCTAACAATACTAAAAACAGTAGAATTACAGATAACTTAAGCAACTTTTTATGTACTGTATATTACATGGAATGTTACTTAATTATATTACTAATAAGTAACATAATTACATGATGAATAAATAATAAGTTAGAAATATAATTAGAGTCTAACAATACTAATCGGTAGAATATGGTACATTTTAATTCATGAACAAGTTACAGACAACATCAAATGTTAAGTGCAAAATGTGTTTTTGAAAAAGTTAGTTAGATAATATGCATGTAAATGTGATCAATAATCGTTTTTATCTGAGATGAAATTGTTAATAAAAACAGATTGTGATATGTGAACATGGGTACAATATTTTGTGGTTATTGTCAGTCAGTAAATAAGTTTAATTCTGTTAAGAACTGAAAATACTGTATAAAAATCTGAAATCTGTGAAAATATTAAAGTCATTGACAAGTGCTTGATAACAATCTAATGATAACAATGATGAAGTTTTTTAAGATTATATGTCCAAGGCCCATGGTTGAGATGATCCAGAGGCTGATTCAGCTTTACGCTCCAAAACCTATAAAAATAACAATTCAACTATTTATAAATGCTTTCGTTCAAATGTGGATTTAGTCAGAATAAAAATGCTAAACTGAATCATGCAATTCTCATACCATCTTTGTGAAGCGAGTGGAACAGGCGAGACACGCCCGTTCTGGGGTGGCAGGGCTGTTTAGGGTGAACGGTTCGGTTAAACCGGCATCCTTACGGGCGGCAGCCACAGCGTCTTTGATCGCGAGGAATACAGAGCTGCCCAGGAACAGACACGGCTCTCCGATCCCCTGAAATGACAAAATACAAACAAAACTAGGATGCAACCTCAGGCCATCACAACGGAAACGAAACTGATTTTAAGTTGAAGTTAAAAAACACGTCTGTCACCTTTGAGGAATAGATGGCATGAGGGTTGGACGAGTTGGCTAACAGGTAGACTTTAAACTTCAGAGGAACGTCGCAGAAAGCCGGTATCTTGTATTGGCCCGGTCCTCGTGTGTACAGAACGCCAGACGGAGAGAACTTGAGCTCCTCCATTGTAAAGAGACCCAGACCTTGCATGAACGCTCCCTCAATCTGATACAAACAAATGTATTTACTGTATAATGTCCAACCTATATGATGCAGATGTCTCCAATGTATCTACGTATATTACCTGACCGATGTCAATCGATGGATTTATGCTTCTGCCGATATCGACAACCATATCTGTCCTCAAAGTCTACAAGGAAGGTGTTAGATTCTTATAACAGTAAATAACAAGTAATCATATACAGTATAGTAAAGATGTTTAGTTTTATGAATGTATTTACTCTGTACTCTCCAGTCAAACAGTCCAGCTCCACCTCACTGCAGCACACGGCGTATGTGAAATAAGCGTACGGCCTTCCTTCCTGCTTCTTCCAGTCCATATACAGGTCATGACCTCTGACAAAACATTAACAAACATCAGACAAAAACTCAATGTTTTGCCTGTCTATAATCATTGCTTTTTTTGATGATGCACCCTGGAGTTATTACAATTTCTTTTAGTTTCACGGATTAATTTGCAAATATTTTAAATTAGCTTGCATTTTTATATTTTTAGTTTTATGCTAATTTTACTGAAATTCTTAGCTTTTTTATTACGTGCCTTTTTCATTGTACTATTTATGTATTTATTGTAAATGTTGCTATACGAATTAATTTTATTTCCATTTAGTTTATTATTATTATCTTTAGTTAATACATTATTTCCAATAAAATATTCGGACGTGATTAAATAATTATTTATACAATTCTAATCATCATTTCCAATAACTTATTTGAATTTATTGGCAACAAAGCAACATTGCTTACTTCATTCAGTTTTCTTTTTTCAAACAATATGTGACCTGGGTCAATTTTCAAAATTGAGATTTATACATCATCTGAAAGCGGAATAAATAAGCTTTGCATTGATGTATGGTTTGTTAGGATCGGACAATATTTGGCAACTATTTGAAAATCTGGAATCTGGATGTGCAAAAAAAATCTAAATACTGGGAAAATCGCCTTTAAAGTTGTCCAAGTGAAGTCTTTAGCATAACATATTACTCACAAAAATGTTTTTATATATTTACGGTAGGAAATTTATAAGATATCTTAATGGATCAAGTTCTTCACTTAAAATTCTATTTTTATTTTGGCATATTGCCACAAATATTCCCGTGCTACTTACAGTAATCCAGGGTCACATATTTAGGCCTATATTTTCTTTTATTTTAATTAACAGAAATGTTACAATAGTAACCATAATAACACCAATGCATATACATAGTCTTTATTTGTCAGCTGTATTAACTTTATATTTTCTTTAAATTAAACAAATACAATTGAGACAATTTTTCCACAGGGTAATGGTTTGGAGGTGCATAGAAATCGAAAACAACTCAAATTATTTGGTCTTAAAATAATTTTATGAGAGATGTCCATTGAGGTCTCGGACTTTAGTTTCAGAAAATCTCAATTTTCGAATGTAGAAATACATTACCTGTAGTATCCTGTGGCTGACAGACTGATCCTTTCCAAAAATGCCGTCATTACCTTTAGTGAAAAGATTTAGTAAATTAAACACACATATGCAATAAAACAAACAAAAAATTATTTGTTTTGATTTTAGTATCTTCAAATATGATGCGTGTCATTTTCTAAGCCCTTTACATATAAACATGTTCACAATTAAACTAAGTTTAAGAAATAATAGAAAAGTCACATTACCCAGTTCTGCCATGTTGCCTTGGGATTCTGTTTTCTGATTGGCTCCAGTCTTTCATACAGAATTTGACAGGCAGCCTATAAAATAAAAGAAAAAACCAAGACAGACATTGATCGTGATTTTGTCCACTTTACGTTAATAACCTAAAGGCATTTTATCACATAAATCTATGTTTTCAGAAGATTTAAAGTTCACATATTCTCATTAATATATGTTTAGGCAAGGTATGATACCTTTACGGCCATCCCGTTGGCATCGGTACCGAAGGACGCGGCAGACGGACAGGTGTTTGGAACGCTCTCGGTGCTAGTCTCACAAATGTGAATGAGAGAAGCTGGAATATTCAGCTCTCGACTGGCCACCTGTACAAAAAGTCACCATCAATCTATAGATGAGCGACCTCAAATGATGGCAGACAAGCGCAGAAAGCGATAAATGATACCTGTTGGACTTTGGTGTGTATTCCCTGACCCAATTCTATTCCGCCGTGGCTAACCAGTACAGAACCATCTTTATATATATGCACGAGAGCAGCCGCCTTCGATTTAAAACACAACAACAATGGATCAATGAGAGAAAGTGCATTAAACACAAGAGATTTTGACCTCTGATGCTTGAAGTGATGTCAACCTGGTTGAGGAAGCCCTCGGAAAACCCAACGCCGTATTTAATGGGCACAATGGCGATTCCCCTTTTCTTGTACTGGTTCTGCTGGTTAAAAATGTCGATGGCCTGACGTCGCCGCAGGATGTCGGCTTTCTCTTTGCATTCGTTCCAACAGCGGACGAGATTCTCTGGGTCAAACTCCATCTTGTAGTGAGTGAGCGAGACTTCTTTGTACATGTTAATCTCTCTGATCTGAAAAGCAAAAAAAAAAATTTTATACAAAATTAAAATCCAGGCATAGCCCACTGGAAAACAAGTTGTTCAGGATCATTATAATTTTAAGATACGATGTTTAAAAATGTATATTAAATAAATAAATAAATTGTGTTTTCAAAAACAATGTTATCAGACCACAGCAATAAAACGGTAAACAGATATGAATTACACTGTTGATGCACTGTTAAAAAGCAACTTTTTGAAAGAACGACCACTGACCTCTTCAGGCAGACGTCCGAGTTTAAGAGCGACATCGCTGATCATATTCTCGATGACCAGCATGCACTGGGGCACACCGAATCCTCTGAACGCCGTATTGGACGGCAGGTTGGTCCTGCAAGCTACCGATTGGCCACGCAGGTTCGGAATGTTATAAGCGTTATCGAGATGTAAAAGGATCTTCTCGACTACCTAGATGAAACAAACAACAGTAAACCAATAAAATGACATTTTGTAATATACCAATTTTACACATATCACAAAAGTCAAGAGGTCTTACCAGTACAGACTCATCCCCTGTGTTTCCACCATTAGCGTAATATTGAAAATCAGCAGCTGCAATTCTTCCGTTTTTCATAAATCCCACCTTTTTAAAACATACACGCACCAGCAAACACACAAATAATTTTAGAATATGAATAAAGTCATACACATTATCGGAAAAGTAACTATTTCCTAAAAAGAATAATTATTTTCTAATGATTTATTATTAGTATTATATTTATTATTGATATTATTATTATTATTTCGCAAATACTACTTTTATAGTATTTGCCTTATATTTTCCCCACACTGGATTGCGTCCACCAGTTATCAGCATGTCTTCGCCTCTTTCTAACACACATCTCACTGCCCGTCCAGTCCTGGACACGAAGAGATATTTACCAAAACTCACAAAAACGGTATTCAAACAATTTAAGATGCAAATAACGTAATTTTAGTCATTTAAATGTGCACAACAACATTAAATCATCGAGTCCAGTTTGACTCACTTCCAAGCAGCGACGGCAGTAATGGAGGCCAAGACGGATGTTTTGGTGACCTTACCGCCGAAAGCTCCGCCCACTCGTTTAACATGACATGACACACGATTGGACGGGATTCCCAATGTTTCGGCTACTGCCTCCTGCAACAAAAAGGTGAACATAGCTGATGCTTGCAAAACATTCAAGATGTGATGTGTGTAGCCTTTCAGTTCAGTTTGTTTTCTTGGACCGATAATTAAATCTTAAAGATATTCGTTTAACATTTAAATTGGTTTTGTTGTTTGCATTTGTGTAGTGTTAGAAACTGAAACAGGAAGTTCTTCTGGACCAGCGTTGAGAAGGGGTTGAGCCAGTGTTGTTTACATCATCCGAGGTCTATAATTTCATACCTGTGTCATTGTAGGATGTTGAGTGGACAAATACACTTTCATTTCCTTCTCCTCCCCCACCGGAACCACCAGAAAACTCTGAGTTTCCATGTAGAAATGCTCCTGACCTCCGATACGAATCTCTCCTATAATAAAATCATAAGATGACATGAGCCATAAATGTATACTTGATTTCATCAAAAAGTCCAAAAGACTTCAGAAGTCTTCAAGGTGTTGGAAGACCAGCATCACATTTTACCTTCATGGACCTGTTCTGCCTCATTCAAACCTTTTCCAACATCTCCTCGCTCTATTTTCCACTCGGGCAAATAGAACGACTGCTTCTCTATGGCCTCCTGGACACAAGATCAAAAAAAGTTTCATAAAAAAACGATCAAAATTCAGGAAGTGACAAGTCTCACCTCTAAAGTGAAGATGCGATCCTGCACATCTTCATAGGTGATCTTCACCGACGCCGCTCCGCGTTTGGCGTGAGCTTTGGAATCGGCAACCACGCCGCAAATCGTCTGACCCACGCAGGTCACCTGACCACACAATAGACACCTTTCATGTGACGTTTGTAGTTTTACAATCCGTTTACATTTCAAAGTAAGTAGGAAAACGATTCAAACCTCGCTTTCAGTCAGCAGATCTTCGTCAAAGCCGATAAAGGTTCTGAATTTCTTGCTGGGTATGTCGTCGGCAGTGATCACGTCAACCACACCTGGTGTCTTTAATGATTCACCGAAGTCAATATGTCTAATATAAGAGATATTGGGTAAAAATGATCATTCAAATTCATTTTTTGTAACCATTGTGGCTTCTGCGCACCTTCGCGTTCGTTTCAGGAAAACATTTGTGTCTTACGTGATCTTGGCGTGCGCTCTGGAGCTGGTCACGATCGCCAGGAAAAGTTCGCCGTCGGTGTGCGGTAGATCGTCGCAGTACACGGCTTCTCCGGTGGCCTGGCTCAAAGCCGTCCGGTGAACCACGGGTCGACCCACTGGATCCTGCGACGGCTGAGCTTCTACAACATCCTGTGAACATCAATTTAACACCATTCAACAATCTACACTATATAAATATGTATATATACATACATCCAGAATTAGGTAAGAATGTTGAACCTGAAACTCCTGGTAGCTGGGCTGAATGTGTTTAGGTAGAGGCTGGATCACGCTTTGCATCTCGTTGGGTATTTCCTTTTGTGTCACGTTCTGATAAACATCACATATTGAAAAATAATCACACGTATTTCTTAAGCCTAGATGAGATGACGGCAGACGAGATTTGGTATACCTTCTCTTGCAGATATTGTTGGACGAGCAGGTTGAATTTAAAGAGCAAGCTGAGGGTCAGAGATCTGCGGAAGTCCACCTTCCCACCTGGAGCCGACGCCTCCAGAGTGATGTCATCAATCAGCGCACGGTACCCGTCGCTTAACGTTGCGTCCTCCCAAGGCCTTAAAAACAGAGTTTGAAATATTTACTATTTAAAAACATGTAACTTAAAGAGACAGTTCACCCAAAAATGAAAATTCTGCCGTTGTTTATTCACCCTCATGTAATTTCAAACTTGTATGACTTTCTTCTGCAGAACACAAATATAAGATATTTTGAAGAAAGTTGGTAACCAAACATCATTGGCCCCATTGACTTCCATTGTATGGACACAAAACCACGGAGACATTTCTCAAAATATCTTCTAGAATGACATGAGGGTGAATAAATGACTTTTTTTACTTTAGGGTGAGCTATCCCTTTAAATACATAAATCCAAGCATTACCTTCCAATTATGTGTTGGCACACGACTTCAGCGCTGACAATAGTCGGTCCCACTCCTCCATAGTAAATGCTGATTTCTTTGACCACGTTTGAGTTCTCGTTGAACCAAGCGCGCATCCCGGCGTTGACCGTAGCCAAGGCGTTCTCCTTGCGTGGGGCGTGTCTGAACGCATGCACGACCTCATCCTGACGGAAAAAAAGTGCTGTACGTTATCAAACAAACATCATTACTCGCACACATCAGTTATTTTTTATTATACTCACCTTTCTAGAAGCTGGAATGAAGACAGACAGGACGATCTCATCTGGCTTTAAAGCAGTCTTTGCGAAACCCAGGAAGAAGTCTTTATCGATGGCAACCCTTCGCCGTCCCTCTGTCATGTCATATAGGGTTAAATGTGTAGGTTCACCCAAAAATGAAAATGATGTCATCGTTTACTCACCCTCATGTCATTTCAAACCTGTATGACTTCCTTTTTCTGCAGAACACAAAAGAAGATATTTTGAACAACGTTGTTAACCGGTAGCCATTCAATAACATTGGTTTTGTGTCTATACAATAGAAGTAAATGAGTGCCGATGCTGTTCGGCCACCAACATTCTTCAAAATATCTTCTTTTGTGTTCTGCATAAGATTGAAAGTCATACAGGTTTGAAATGACAAGAGGGTGAGAAACTGATGACAGAATTTCCATTTTTGGGTGAACTGTCCCTTTAAGACTCACTAGCAAAAATCGAATGGCCTCACCTTTAGAAAGAGCCACCAGCGTGCATCTCCCGGCAGCTAGGACAGGGGTCAGGTCAGAGTTTGGATACGCACTTACAATGTTGCCACCGAGTGTCTACAAATATACACATAACAGATTTCATGTAAACACACTTATTAGAGCTGTACAATTGATCAAAATGACCTAAATATGCAATATGCATAACACACAGTTTGCAATAAGAGAACGATTTTAATACCTCAAAAAAATATGTTTTGTGGAAGTTGTAGGTTGATGCAGAGGCACGCAAATGTTAGTGCATACAAGTGTTGGTTATATAATTTTCAGTTTTTAAAATCTATTTGAACTGTATTGACATTTTAAAATGAAAACTATATTTGAAGAGTTAATTTGCAAAAACAAATTAAACTTAAAATCATGTTTTTATTGTGCATTCAATCAAACTGCAGTTGATAAAATACAGCTAACTGACACACAAAAAAACAATAACACAATAAAAACATGATATGTTTGATCTGTTATATAAACTCTATATATTTAAAGTTATTTACATGTCATTTCGAATCTTTTAGAAAATGTACGTATATTCACAAAAAAAGCCTTATTATATTGAATATCGTAACATTTAGCAAGCTACTGCATTTTTATTCAATACTGTGCAGCCATAACGCTTACCATGTGTACATTTTCTTTTAAGTTTATTAAATTAATATAAACAAATAACAAAGAATGTCTCAAAAGTGTCCAGTTAGGTAAAAATAGCAGTTAACGGTCTGTTTTTAACTACGGGTCTTGACCTACTTTTATCAGTAAAGTTACATAATGTAATCTGTCATTTATTAAAGAATTAAAGAAATTAAATATTTCATAACAACCCCAACAAAACATCAACAATCAACACAAATAGAACAACACTGTTATGCATGCTAAGTAAAAAAAACAACTTACAAACAACTAGATTTTATATTTAATATCCTGTCTGTGTGTTTCTTGTATGAATGTTGTTTCATTTAATGTTTAATTTTTTGTCTTCATTTTTGTGCAGTGTATGTGATATTAAGAGAAGGCACCAAGGTCACTTATCTGGCTCTGTAGCAAGAATAAACCTTGACCTGATCTGATATGCAGTTTGTTAAAAAGACATGTGACATGAGTGACGTAAGTGACTAACGGCCACGTTACGGATCTGTTGTCCGCCCAAGAGGTTTATCTGCTGCAGAAGAGCTCTGAACGTGTGCGTGTTCTCCGGAGGAAAAGAACGAATTGTTTTCTCCAACACACCCTTTAGAACCGACATACTACAGCCCGCGCCGACACACACCCCTACAAACACAAACCACTGCCATTAAACATCATGTTCGCCTTTCTCATCCATAGTTCAACCCGCCACCAAATTCAACATGATTTCTTTTTCTATTATTTTGTTGCCAGTTATGTAGTTTAATGCGTTTCACATTAGTCCATGTAACAAACGCACATACCTTCTGGTTTCTCTGTAACTTTAAACAGTTCTAGCACTCGTGTTGGTGATATGAGAACAGGATGGAAGACACCCTTGAACTTCATGTCCAGACCTGCTCCACAAAAATCAAATCGAACTAGAAATGAGTACTAATCTAAATATGTTATATTAGCAGGTAAGGTTTTATTAAGTTGCGCCACAATTTTTTCCTCAAATGCAACCTATGTTGGTGTTGCCCATGACAATAGGGGCTTGTGGGTAATCTGCTTTCAGCTGAAGCAGCTCGTCCAGAGATCCAGGACAGAACCACGTCATTCTCTCTCCACTGAACTTCTGAGTGATTCGCTCCTGTGTCTCTGCCAATCTCTACACACATACAAATACACATAAAATACCATATACATGCAAAAGCCGTTGGTAACATGAAGGAAGATTTATCATCCTAACTAAAGTCTAAAGTCTGTTTTTGATCATTAACTTTCATCCTTAAAGGTTTTTTTTATTAAACTCAAGTCTAATGTCGGCAAACCATGAGCTCTGGAGGGAAGATGAGATCTTGTGTGGGGTCCAAAGGAAGAAGACCGTCTTTACTAAACAGTTCTGGTTCACTCTGATAGACACAAAAAAATCATGATTACTTTTTAAATGGCAGCTGCGTTTTGAAGTATTGATGTTTGGTTGATTTTAGTGACCAATATATATTTATTATATATAGGACTATTAATTGATAATTAAGGAACATTTTTGAACGTTATTTCTATGGTGCAAAACTTAATGTGGGCTACCAAAAATACAAGTAAAAAAAATAAAAAAGTAAAAACAACTGTTTAAAAATAAAATGAATAAAAATAAACGTTTCCACATTTCCCCAAAAACACAGAAAAAATAAAAAACATATATATAAAAAAAATTATAAGAAAAGGTGAAAGAAGTCATTTTCATTTTATTTTTCTAAAAAAATATATTTTTTGTATTTTGTCTGCATTTTTTGGGGGAAACGTGGAAAAGTTTATTTTTATACATATTTATAGATTATATATATTTTTAGTAAATGTATTATATTTTAAAAATATTAGTATTACTTTTATATATATTAAAAGTATATATAATTCAAATAAAAAAACGCAGTTTAACCTTTTAATTTATATACTTGCAGTGTGACAACTAGCCCCGGTGTCTTTTACCCATTGCCATATGGGCCATCTACTGCACATAAGTCACTGAAAACTTGACCAACTACTTGATTTATGCCGTGTCATGTTTCTGGCAGAATTTCTAACAGACAATTTTTGCCCCAGAACAAACATCTTCTTTGCCACATATAAATAAAGTCCATATTTTAGTCACATTTTAGAAGTCAAAGTGCAACGTAAATGTTTAAGGTGACTGTAACACCAGCATACTCACAATCACCGCAGCATCCTCTGATCTGTTTTCATTGGCCATGCAGCATGCGGTACCATTCACCTGACAACACTTCTTACTCTGAAAAATACAGAGATCTTTCCCAGAATCCCTTTCACTCACACAGTCGCATTGTGAACCGCACACAATAAACATTTAAAGAAAAATGTGAAACTTTCCATCCCAGTATGTGTTTCAAAACAAGTTCCTGTGGAATTAATTGAGCGCATTAGAGATGGTAAAAGAAATGAATGGCCAAACAAATCGGATTAAGACAGCCTTGCCAGGCGGGTGGCACATGATGCAGTCACTAAAATGAATCAGTAATGAATCAAAGCGGCACTGTTCACCTCACAGAACGTCCTGTAGCCATCAACGATAGGACGATACCCCGTGCATCTGCATAAATTACCTGCAAAACAACATTATAATAAGCATTCATGACTCATCTGTGTGTTCGAGATCATGTTTGTGGCTGCCCACACCGGCGAGAGCCTCCGTCACTTCATCCAAACTGGGCTGTGGGTTGTTTCTCAGCAACGTGTACATGGACATCACCATTCCAGGGGTGCAGAACCCACACTGAGAGCCGTGAGCCTTTGCGATACGCTCCTGATAAACACAAATGAGGAAATCTCATTCGGCGATTTGGATCTCATAATCTAGATGTTGTGATGTTATAGCTACCTGCACCGGGTGTAACTTGGTATTGGTGCTGCCGATGCCTTCGACAGTCGTCACGGACGCTCCGTGAAGTTGGCACACGGGAAGCAAGCAGGCGTTGACAGAGAAGTGACTGATGACGAGTGAAGTAAAAAGCATCTTGTGTGACTTTGTTAGGCATGTTCAGATTCTACTTGTGCATGACAAGCACAGTTGAATAGAGTGAATTGAAGGATACGTGATGATCTTGTTTTGAGGGTCGTATCTGGACACCATGACGGTACAAGCACCACAGCCCCCCCCACCACACCCGTACTTAGTGCCTGTCAACCATACTACACACCAAGGTTATTTTAGTTTAAGAAAATTAAAACTTTGAAAACGTCTCTGTTCATTGAAATCAAATAAAATATTGACCTAAAAATTATGGGAAAAACTTAACTAAAGGAAAAATTTAAATGTTGCCTCAAAAATAAATTGACATAAGTTTAAAGCACTAAAATTATAATAATAAACAAAAATGAAATAAAACTAAAATAGAAATTAATTAATATTATGTAGCAACATAAGAAATAAACAAATAAATTATAAAATGACAAAAGCATATACCAAAACTGCTAAAACTTTAACTAAAATTAACATAAAAACTAAAGCTCTAAAAATAAAAGCTAATTAAAAAAATTATAATAAAACGAAATAAAACTAAAATGAAAACTATAATAACTCTGCTACACACACACGCACACACACACACACACGCACACACAAAGTCAAGGTTATTATGCATGCCATTGATTTATAGGAAAACACTATTCATTTTGACTTTGATTTGAAATGGTCATAATTATAATCACATATAACGAGCAATTGTTCATAAACATTTCACTTATTGTTATTTAAAGGTTGTTAATCGTTTTAATTTGATTTTGAATAGTTGCCAAATCTACAAACACATATGTGACTATTTTGGTTTCTCAAAAATATTATGATAAAATACAAAAACAATGAAAAGTAAACAAATACATTTCATCCTGAGATAGGACAGCAACATGGTCTCCGGATCTGGGTTCTTCTCTGTTATCTGTCAGTTTCACGAAAAAAATACACAATTATAACCATTTAGTATTAATGCACTTAACATATCCAACCACAAATTACTGACCATATGCAAAATGCAATAATTGTCATACAATGTATCATATAATACAGATTTAAAGCATTAAAACTAACTTTACTGTGCAACATTATGTAACAGTTCACGAGTTTGCAACAAACACCTGACCAGTTACACACTTAAAAGAGTTCTTTAAAGAGTTGTGCATGAAAAAGCACCTTTTTCCCGTTGACATAGAAAACCAATCCACCGTCTCTCGTTTGTTCAGCCATTTTCTTAAAGCTTATGTCCACTACTAACAAAAAACGCAGATGATTCTCGCTGAGATTCCTGTGAAAGTGTTACAAGTCTTCCGCAAAGTGCGCAAGATCAAAATACAGGAGCGGAGCTGCAATAAAAGGGGCGGGGCTTTTGTGTCAATGCATTTTTTGGTTAAAATAATAGCTTGAATAATAAATAAAAACTATTTAGCTATCCCCTGTTGTTAATGAAATGGTTATTATGGTGTATTGGTAGCATTATTCATGTTAATTACAGCGCAAACCACCGTTAACACCTCACTGTGATATCACACGGCGCGTGATACTTTTCTCAGCGATGGCTAGGATACCCAATCACGTGTTACTTGATTATTTAAGTACAAAATAAAATGATAAAGACTGCTTTTTAACTACCCACATGTTGTCAATTCAGTTGTTATATTGATTTTCAGCATAGCTATTACTGTGCAAGCCGTCGCTGAACTAGACTTTATGTTGTCACGCAGCGTAGCACCCGTTACGTTTCTCAGCGATTGCGAGAACGAACCAATCACGGATTATTTCACGAGTGTATTTAGAAAGCGTATTATGGAGATTCCGTATGCGGATGTCGGTCTATAAGTACCGAGTCTGTTCACAAGATTGTGGGTGATGTTTTTAGTAAACAAAAATGTGCTCTAAAAGTAAAAAATGCACAGAGATTTATATTCAATCAATAGGGATTTCGGATTTATGAGCCGCCGAGCGCCCCCTGGTGTAAATATATTTAAATGCAGCTCCGTGAACAACCTTCATCATTGAGACAGAAAGCAAAGAAACTCACAAAGTAACATTAAATGACACATCATACGAGCATTAGATGAAGGACAAAGATTAATTTGAGGCATTTTTATCAAATGAAAAACAAACAACATCAAAATGCGATATAAAAATGTTCTGATTATTTTGGTCATAATGTTAATTTTACATTGTGTACAAGATGAATGCAAATACAATTAAAAATGTAATTTGTATAAAAAATAAAGGGATGCATTTTAAAATGTGCGAAAATACAAATCTAATGCAGAACAGAAGTTACCGTAAACTGCTTGACCACCAGATGGCGCCCAAAGCCTGAATGTAATTTATAACTCAAACCACAAGATGGAGCCATTAACACGAATATTTAACAAACATGACCCATCATGGAAACTGTACTGATGGTCCTGCTATTTTATTACAACGTGTTTTTTTTTTTTACATTTGTTGACAATGTAATACTATATATTCAGAAAAAAAATGATATTACAAAATAATGCATTTTCTGAAACAAGATTTGATAAAAGACTGACCTAAAATCAAAACACTTTAGTATCATAATCCTTGTTTCACTAGTCTTCAAGATAACATTGTGTGTGAGATTGGAGGTAAACAACTTTTTCCTGCTATAGTTTTTATTAGGCCACCCTGCCTGCCAGCTTTTGTCGGGATGTAATTACTCCTGTAGACGAAGAAGCAAAATTGCTGAGGTAAGGAGACAGACAGACAGGAAGAGAAACAGACAGCAATTTTTTTGTTCAGATCTTAGAGAAAATATCACATTTATGACCTTTGACCTTAACACTACGGTTCAAGCATCAAACCTACAGACAAAGAAAAGCATTTAGCAACATCAGCATCCGATCCATTTTCTTCTGTAGGTATTTGACAAGGTTACAGACTTCAACAAACAGCATCCAGTGTTGTCATACTGTGTAATGCAGATTGCGTCGTCTCCAGTTGTCGAAATAGGAAATATAAACACACCCTGCTGTGGCTCCCTGTGAAGTGTGATCAGGGAACCCCTACGGAGACTACACAAGTTAATACCCTGCAGAGAAATCTCTCGCCACCGGCTATTAAGGATTAGCTATACAAACACACACACACACACACACACACGCACGCACGCACGCACGCACGCACGCACACACACACACACACACACACCCACGCACACACACACATCTAATGTATTATAATATTCTATATATCAGTTTTATCACTCAGAAATACTGCACTTTGTAAAATATATTAAAAACATTTATACTTTGCAGACTCTCCACAGTCTTCAAATAAATCTAGATGATAAATTCTGCAATTTGTAACAGCATCAAAATCTTGTGCGTCAGCCAGAACTAGATATGCAAATGTGCGTAATTGTGTATGTGTGACCGGGTTAAGGATTGACTGAATCTGTTTGTGTGGTGTGGGTCTAAAATGGTTCTGCTGTTAAGGCGCTGATCTATTGCTGGGGCACTGAACGGTTTGACAGACAGCGACAGAGATTAAGCTCGACTCAAGGTTACAGAATGTAAATCATGGGATTGGAATGTTTGATTTACTTAACATGAGTAAATGACGTTGATTTCGGGACGGTCATTTAGTTTCAGATTTAGTTCAGATTTCTTAGGTACGACAACAAATTGACATCTTATTTTGCATTTATCATTACTTTTTTTTACTTAAAGGTGCTGTGTGTAATTTTTTGGAGGATCTATTGACAGAAATGCAATATAATATGCATAACTATTTCTTCAGAGATGTATAAAGACCTTACATAATGAAGCGTTATGTTTTTATGACCTTAGAATGAGCTATTTCTATCTACTGTGGGTCTCCTTAGATGGAATTTGCCATGTTGTTTCTACAGTAGCACTAAACGCGCATTTGGCAAACACGATATCTCCTTCGGCAAAGAAGCAAAAACGTGTCGACATCATAGTTCTGTGTCAGCCACCGTAGTGCTTCGGAAGGGAGGAGGGTTGGTGGAGTGAGCCGTTGGTTGCAATTCGCAACCTCACCGCTAGATGCCGCTAAAATCAACACAGTGATAAATATGCAAGAATATGGTTGTTCTGATTTATTTTTCAGAAGGTTAGCTGTTGACAAAACAGTGTATTGTTTTCAGCATCAAGCTTTTCTTATAAGTATCAGTGTAGCATGACAAATGTGTTATGAGAAATCACAGACAGCAATGTTTTCTTTGAAATTTCTAATTTTACAAGTGACACTGGAATATCGACCTATTTTATGAGGTGGCGATTCCATGTGAAACATGTGAATCATGCAAAAACGATCATTAGAAAAAAAGCTAAAACAAAGGTCTATGCCTAACCGTTTTCATTTATTTGCAGAAAATGAACATCAACAATCTACCGTTCAGACACCGCAGAGAGAGAATACAGATGTTTACATTAGACTCGTCCCGCCGAGTTAATGCCCATATTTGGTCAACGCCCAGTTGTGACTGTGGGTGTTGCCGGACGAGAGGGTGTTAAATGTGTTTACGTGCCGTTAGTCTTTTCTTTCTTTTGTTTTGTCCCCCATCCCCCCTTTCATGAAGACGCACATCTGCTTTCAATCACACCTTTGCAGCTGTGACCGCCAATCTCTTCATCTCTGTCCAGTTCTTTACTCACCACCATTGATTATTATATTGTCTATATTTCGCTACTGTTTTCTAAGTAACTTCAGTTATTACAGCTCAAGAAGTTCAAATTGGAACGTATTTTACTATTTAAACAGGCAAACAAATATTGTGTATAGTTTCATAACATTACAATGCTTGACTTCGTTAGCAACTTTAAGACACATAAGGAGGACCAAACTAAACTAAAATCTTCGGCTGTCGAGCCGAAACAATGGTCCTGAGGGAGCTAGCATTAGCCGTAGCCTTTAAAAGGTCATGCGGAGAAACGTTTCTCTTCAGTTAACGAAAGACAAGAGCACCGGAGGGACTGGTGGCTGCCATTACGTCCCTGAGAGAGCTTAATGCACTTCAACGTTTAATAAACATCCTCGGGTGGGCTTTCTAGATATTACACATCACTCTTATCTAGAAATGGGTTGAATAGTAATCGGTCTCCTTTAGGAAAGGGTCTGGTTTTATGGCTTGCAAAGGGAAACTCACAGGGTTTGCAGGGCAACTATTAAAATACTTTGTTTTGCTAGTAAATGATTGAACTTGGTCGGTCTTTGTTGGTTTGTGGATAAAGTTATTTGGAGTTAAATGGGTTATGTGTAGTTCAAATGTTTTAGCATTCTAAAAAATATTAATAATATAAAATAAAATACAAATTCTAGGCTATAAATAAAAATGTATGTTTAAAATTTTTGTTATATATATATATATAATATATGTTAAAATTCTTATCTTAAAGATGCACTGAAGCACAGCAAAAATTAAAATTAATTTCACTTTTTTTATTAAATTAAATTAAATTAAATTAAATTAAATTAAATTAAATTAAATTAAATTATAGGCTGTAAAAGAAAATATTTTTAAAAAATTTAAAAGATACACAATATTGATGCTCATTATTGTACACAGTATAGTTTGAACAATGAATACTAGCGTTTTCATTACAGCTTTCAACATCTTTTGACCAATTTTTTATGATTTGCAGCAAGTTGTGTTTACAGGATATGGATTAGAAAAAAAAGTGTTTATTTTGCTCCCAGTGAATTTTGAACTAATAAAATGTCTCAGCACTTAAAAAAATGAAATTATAATAATTCTAGGCTTTAAATAAAAACATATTTTGTAAATGTTTTTAAAATTCTTCTTATCTTAAAGATACATTGATGTACTGTATGTAGAAGAAAAATGTGTGCTTTCATTATCTGTCATCCACCTTGTATGACTTTCATTTTTTGATGACATAACCAACAACACTGTATGGGGTGTGGGACATTATAATTACCAATAAGGTCTAAATAAGAATTATTCATAAAACACACAAGCAAATTTTCCATACATTAAAAAACACCATTACCATTTTATGTATCCATTCCTCCTCCCCTCCAACACACATGTGCACCTGCACCCACGAACACACACGGATATATTTTATATATCTAGGTCACAAGAGAAAAGTTATATGCCGAAACCAGCCTGTAAAAACCTGTTCAGGTTTTGCCTGAAGACCCATCTTTAAATAAAACCTCAGTGTGTAGTTCTCGTGTTGAGCTCAATGTCAGACACTTTAATATCTGCTCTGCAGGACTCAGAAATAGGTCAAAGCTAAGACTGAGGTTTTTCTTTTAAGTGTGTGCATCACCTCATAATGTTTCATCTGCATTGCGTCTATGCTGTTTTTGTCATTTTGCGATATTGCCTTTTTGTCTAAACGCCTCTATTCCTTATGTATAGCGTTGGGTGTGGGTGGCCGGTCACAGTAGATTGACCTCGGTTAAAAGTTGACATGCTTAAAAGAAAGAGAGAAATAGAGAGGTCCTAGATCTGTAGGAAATCTTTTTATAATTGACATGGTATGTCTGGAATATATACAGTACCGGCTGTCCGCTCCAGCATGTGTGTGTGTGTTTGGGTGTTTTCAAGGGGCCAGACTGCTGTTAACTCAACACTGTTTTAAAGATCAAAAGCTATAAGTGAACACAGAGCTCGATAGCTCACGATCAAAGCCCGGCGCGCTCCAGTCAACATCGTAAACACACACAGACACACACGTGCATATTACTGCACCGACTACAGTGGTTGAACTGTTGAACTGATGAAACATTGGAAAAACACTTCCCAAAAAAACACACAGTTCTGACTTTGAACATTGAAAGACTTGAAACACACTGTTACATCATACAGTATAAAACGGAAAATTTTAAGAATATTTGTAGAAAGTTACACTAGTTGGCATCAAGTTCATAATCCACTTTCATTAAACAAAATGATGGTCTGAATACAACTTTCAAATCACAAATAACACTTTTAGAAATGTGTTGAGGAATCTATCGCATTCCAATAAAAAGGTTTTATGGGTCCAAATGAAGATTATATTGACTAAATGTCTGATTCATTCAAATAAACGTTAAACGTCAAAAAAAACGTTGCCAACAATTGTGAACTGAAAACAACTAGGTTTTAATCTTGGGACGGGACCGTATTTAATGACCCAGACAACGTTGTAAATATTTAACAAATGTTAACTTAACAACCCACTAACCTTGGGTGTAAACCTGAGGTTAAAAAAGGCCAAACCTGTTACCGAGTCAATCCAAAGAAGATAAAACGCAATCACATAACAATCCGTAACTCATTTCATTATGAATTTGTGCATTGTAGTATTTTCTAAACCTTTCTGCTTTGGTAATGTTCTGCCAGTACATTTTCAAGTTCTGCCATGTGACGTCGGACAAATGTGACCCTGGACCACAAAACCACGGATAAATTTGTAGCAATTTAATCAAAATGACCGATTTCTCTTTTATGCCAAAAATCATTAGGATATTCAGCAAGGACCATGTTCCATGAAGATATTTTGTACATTTTCTACGGTAAATATATCAAAACTGTCTTTTTGTGACGGGAAACACGCCTCATTCGCTGCTGCGCGCCCTTTGGAAATTACCCACTAAAGTTTGGTCTCTATGTGAAGCTTAGAATTTCAGCTTTCGGGTTCATCTACTCTTCACAACGTCGTTACAGCGGTGAGTTCATAGAGAGGATTAAAACAAACCTGTTCATTCTGCGCAACGGCAAGCTACAGCGCCTCTGGTGGACAACTTTAAAAGCGATTTTCTCAATATTTCGATTCGTTTGCACCCTCTTATTCAAATAGTGATATCTCGGCCAAATATCGTCCTATCCTAACAAACCACACATCAATGGAAAGAGTATTTATTCAGCTTTCAGATGATGCATAAATCTCAATTTCAAAAAATTGACCCTTATGACTGGTTTTGTGGTCCGTATAAATTAATACAAAATTGCCGCCTTGTAAGAAAAGTTGTCTTTTGTAAGATTACCCACATGGAATGACATTTATAGTTGCCCTCGCTGATTCTGGCTTATACCAGGAATCTTAGTTGGTCATATGATACACTTCATCAAACCCCAGAGATCCAGGATAATAAGTTCAATATGAAAGCCAGTCCTCTTTGCTCAGCAAATGTTTGAGGTAATCCCCAACCACCGATGTAACCGTTTGATCAAAGCTCCAGGTGCACAACAAGGCCCCGTCTGTAGAGCATTCACAACCCAGACAATCTGTTTATAGAGGTTAGCTGGACATCATCACCAAGATATTTAAAAGCAAAGCAGTCACCTGGAAGATCAGGTACAGTATGGAGGTGTTTCATATTCCAATAGTGTGCGATGGGTTAATACTCTTATCCTGGGAAAAATCAAAAAGAGAATTCTCATTTTTAACAACCTGAAGGTAAGACAGTATCATGTGGAAATAAATTGGTTAATTACTTTTCTTTTTAAAAGTTTTCAAAATTGCTATTGAATATTGGGATATGTCATAATTTGTATTAAACAGTGCTAGATTTTCTAAGCGTACCGATTTTACATCGGCTATTAAACATCAATTGACTCTGTCCTATTTTAGTGGTCAATCAGTAATCGACCGAAGTGTAAAAACAGGCGTCATCAGCCTCGGGCCCGTGACACGTGCTGATATTTACAGATCTCTCGCTTGTATGCCATGCACGTTTCATATGCGTGTGGGTTTGTGGAGAACAACTCGTGGCCACTAAAGATGGACATAGGCCGCTCCGCTCAAGATTCGATCATTCACTGTCCGGTTACGCTTGTAGACTTACAGGAATCTGCACACACACTTGCACGTGGTGGAATTGGGAGTTCTCGGCACGGGTGGCGGGCCGAACTCAGTTGCTTAGCAACCAGGTGGCTCATTGAATGAGGGATGTCAGATTTGTGCTCTGTGTGTGTGTGTATCATCAGAGTACGAGGCTAATGCTATCTCCCAAATACGTTGAGCATTCTGCGCACTTCGACCAATCAGAACCCTTCAATTGACGACTGATGTTTAACCAGACGGTGGACATCAATACGAATGATGTTCTCAGCAAATCTTCTCCTAATCCTCAGACCATGTCCTCTGTCAGTCTTAAAAGCTTGTTACAGTTGGCCTTAGAGCTCAGAAGCAATGTTCGGCTTTAGCAAAAGTGGGATGGCAGTACTATGGTAATACTGTGGCACTATTAATGCTATATTCATATAAAATAAAACTGATGTAAATCAGTTGAATTATTTAATTAAATTGATTCAAGAATTCGTATTGAATTAATTTAAATGTTATTTTTAAAGAATTAGTAATTCATTTATTTAAATTGAATTTTTATTTAATTAATTGTAATATCTTCATAGATTTTTTTATTGAATGAATTTTAATCGCATTTTTACTAAATTAGTATTTGATTCATTTAAATGTTTTTTATTGAATTAGGTTTTAATTAATCTAAATGGTATTTTTTGTGAATTAATAGTTAATTATTTAAATTACATTTTTAGTTATTTTTTATTGAATTAGTATTTAATTCATTTAAATTGATTTTTATTGAATTAGTATTTAATTAAAAGGCATTTTTTACAGATTTTTTTTATTATATTAGTATTTAAATATTTTAAATGGCTGTGATGAAAACCAAAGTATGTCAGCCATGTAAAAATTAAGACAAACTTCCTATTTCAACAGGAAATACAGAAGCGTTACAAAGAAAACTGAACTAATTGATTTTTTTAAAGAGAACAGCTGTTCTTCTGGTCTATGTCTCAAAGTTTTGTTCACTACAAACCTGAATCCGAGCATCCACACCTCTCTCTTGGCAAAGAAGAGAGTGTCTCATTTTACACCCAGAACATCACCTTCCCCCCTTCGGAGAGCTAAAGATCCGAGTCTCGGCTTCACCCTGTTGTAGTTTCACGTGGGGAACTCCTCTGACTCCGCCTCTCAGGCAAACAAATGACATGCTTAGCTTTACTCCCGGATCAACAGGCTGTCCTGATGCCTGTCATTAAGCCCTGTACATTCTTCACGAAAAACAAGAGCAGGCCAGGGCAGGTCATGTTTTACTGTAGATGTTTCTTAACGCCTCCAGCAGATGTGACCAGGTGGAGATAGCCTGCGGAGATGTTTTTGTGCATTGCACGTCTAAACACGCTCATGTACGTGACTAGCGTTAAGCAGTGACAGGTTTAACATCAGTGTTGCCTGTGATTTAGTCACTGATGCTAATGCTAGGTTTTTTGTTAATCACAAGCTATGTCCTTTAATTTTTTCAGTGCCACCTAAGAAAGAAACTCTAGTGATCGAAACGTTTCAGTCTGTGATTTTCTCTGTTGACAACAAAAGAGAACGAACATGACAAAGGTAAAATGAGTCTTTTCACCCCACTTCTAAAAACAAATCAAATGGCGCTAAATAACGGATAATCTCTGGTGAGAGAACATGGATTTAGTTAGTTAAGACTACTGTTGTTTTTGTTATAGCACAGAAAACACATTCGGCTACACACTATATGCTTAAGTCATTAGTTGTCACAACATAGTCAAGTTTACCTAATGAACAACACAACAAAATATTTTTTGTTGGCTGAACATAGAGAATATAGATTTAAATGTATTTGTCTTTTACTACAATTGTACGTGTTTTCTGACCCAAACAGACCAAAACTTTGATCAAATAACTGTTTAAACAGTTCATTCATTCATGCATTCATACCGGTTTTGCTGTTGCAAATGTGAGAATTATACATTAAAGCACAGATTTTAAAGTTAGACTTTGAATTTTTATGTCAATTCCACTATTGCACACACATATATTACACACAGTATTTAGTTTAATTACATCAGAAGTAACTGTAATTAAATTACAGAAAAATAAGAGTAATCCCATACTTTACTTTTTCAAGGGAAAAGTAATTAAATTACAATAACTAATTACTTAGTAACTAGTTACACCCAACACTGGCTGCAATGCATCTTGGGAACTTTCAAACTCTTGCAATATTGTTTGTTCAGAATACACTGTTTTGTAAATTGGGCAAACTTTCTGACGCATTTTGGCCAAAAACTTGAGAATCCAAGTCCAGTCAACAAAATAATCTTTGTTAGAAACATGTTTAAGCTAATTTTGTTTAGTATATGCAAAACAATCATTTGACTCCTTTAACTAAAAATTCCATGTTCAAGTAATTTATTTATCTTAATAAATAAAGTTGGATTTTTTACAGTGTAGCTCTCTGTGTAGACTAGCATTAAGGCTTCATTAGGGAAAAATGCCAGATTAGCATGCTAGCTCTGGTTTAGCTACCTGTAATTTCACGTCACGACAGTTTGGACTCGACAACCACATTCATTTAAAAGCAGCAGCAAAATACAGATGACTCAGCCTTTTACACAGGAATTCATGTCACCTTTTCTGTGAAACAAACTATTGCTTTAACCCACAACGACAAGGGATGTGTTTGGAATCCTAACTAGCATGCTGTTCACTGCACAGTATACACTGCATACCGGACAAAACTGCCTAAAAAAACAGTATGTGAAGCACACGCATTAAAAAAATGTTAAAACGCAAGTATGCATACATTTAATTATATGAATACAATAAAATATAATACAATATAAAAATAAAAACAAATTAATGCTAAAATGACGAAAGCTTATAACAAAGTTGCTAAAAATAAAATTAACATTAACATGAAAATAAAGAAATAAAAACACATCCATAAAACTACAACAAAAGTGAAAACAAAACTAAAAAATAAAAACTCTGGTAACTAATTTAGCGAGAAAATCTATTTGATAAGTTTAGCGACAAATTAGGGTAAATCGATATTATTTGATTCATATTTTAAGGTACGTATTGCTTTGATTAGAAACTACAAATGAGTTTTGGATTCAGTTAGTCAAAAAATATTTCAGATTTCATCACACGAATATTCTGTCAAGATTGGATGTTTGGTCCATTCTGCAACTCACTGAAACCAACCCATGTTGAAAAAATTAGCCCATCTGTCTGATTAACGCAAACCCTCTCGCGGAAAGACCGACCAACCTCCCGTTTTGTCTTTCTGATCTCCGCTGGGCTGCATGTCTTTTTAATATTTGCTCTCCCAAAGCCGAAATCTCAGGAAACGTGAGCTCAGCGCTCTAATTGGTCCTGCTGGGGTTCAAAGTGAACTCCACTCGAGTCTCCCAAGCCCGTCTCCTTTTATTAGCTAATTGGCGGTCAGAACTCTATCTGGTTGGCTGGGCTGTGCTGATATGGCCTTAATAATTGTTCGGTTTGTGGCACATCCATGAAAACTGTGAATTGAGAAGACAACTTGTCACATCAAAGCTCCAACCAACAGACAGAGGGAAATATTATTCTAGCGTACAGGGAACGTTTTCAGAACGTTGGGTAACGTTTTCTAAATGTTCTCTTAAAGCTAACAAAAACATTTTTGCAGTAACGTTAAAAAACATTTCATCAGCAACAATATTAAAGCATTACTGTTATTTTGTTATTTAAAATGTTTAACATATTCAGAAATAATGTTTTCATAGCATAAGACTGTTGGCAAAACGTTTTTAGAACATAAGTTGTAATGAAGTTCTCTATAATGTTTTATTGAAGAATCTGCTTTATCTCAGATGCTTCTCTTAAATTTCCTAAAAAAAAAGAAAACAACAAATTTAAAAGCAATAAAATTGACATGGAGAGCATAGCTCAGATTTGGTCTGGGTATAGAATCTGTTAAGACATTTGTTGAATCGTGAAATCTCTAACTTTAAAAAAAGGTGACTGAGGTCAGTTTTCATGGGAAAATAAACAATAAAGTATCCATTTAATCACATTGTTATCTAAGAATAAAGATTTTAAAGAGACTTCTCTTCTTTATGGATAGATTTACACTACACGTAGCTATATTTAAAGTATACCGAGTGAAACCGCTAATGGTTTTCAGAGTGTGTGTCTGTCTCAAGCACTTTTGTCAAGTCTTGTTTCTTGCCAGCGTGACTCGCATTTATCCAGAGTTCATTTCAGGTAACGTTTCTCTCAGCATCAGCATGTGAATACCCTCCGACTCCCTGTCATTGGCTGTTTGACTCACATCAGAAATAATAGACAAGGATGGAAAGAGAGCGATAGCTAGAAAATGAGACAGATTAACAAGAAAATAAACGTGGTAATTGACACATCTAAGCACCGTGATCCGTCGCTTGATTCTGTTGGGTGTGATTTGTCATGATGGGAGATACGGCGTTATCTGTCACCTGCCAAAAGAAAGGAAACAGTGTTTTTTTAATTCTGGGCAAGGATTTATCAAATAAAATAAATACATTTATGTAACTGTTTAAAGGTCCAGTGTATGAAATTTAGCGGCATCTATTGGTGAGGTTGCGAATTGCAACCAAAGGCTCACTCAACCCCTCCCCCTCTCGTTCAGCACTACGGTGGCTGACACAGGACAAAGATGTCGTCGCGTTTCGTTTCTTTGACGAAGGAGATAACGTCTTTACGAAACGTCTTTACAGTTTGTCCATTTAGGGATACTGTAGGTGTATGTAGATAGAAATAGCTCATTCTAAGGTAATAAAAACATAGCGCTTCATTATGTAAGGTCTTTATACACCTCTGAAGACATTAGTATGTTTATTATATTGCATTTCTGCCAATAGATCCTCCAAAACAAAATACACATTGGACCTTTAAAGATAAAGATATTGTTTATAGTTAGCTCGCCAAAATATCATCAAGTTTACATTTTGGTCAGACAGCCTCTTCAATCCGAACTTTATAGCCATGAAGTTTCAATTCAACTCAATTCACTGTATACTGTATATCAAATGTATACCCATCATAAAGGGTTTGACGCTACAGCTAAAAATCTGTTTCTTCAAGCAAAGAGCTTTGATTCATGGCTTCTGGGAAGCCTGGAGTCAGTCAACAGGCTAATATTGACTTAGCACCTGGCAGGAGCCGTGATATTTGTTTGACAGGAAGCACAAAAAAAGAAACGACCTGGTTCACGTCATCATTTCAAACTCATTGAACCCATGTTACTGTGCCTACACGCATGCTTATGGCGTACATGTACCTCAATGTGTGTATTTATTGCATGTGCTTTGAAATAAGTGCATGCGCATTAGTGTAATCTCTGAATGGTCACCATATGGGTCCAGGCACTTCTTCACTGCAACCAGCAGAACCAAAGCCACATGAGAAACAACAGCTTCACGTTTCCATAAGCATCCTGGATTTCACCATTAAAGACGCTCAAAGGGACCTTGAGCGTTAAATGGAAAACATGCGACAACAAATGGAGACACGGGTTACTTCTGTTCGCAGATTGTTTGATGTTATGCCATGTTTCGGGTTTAATGATGTATTGGAGAGAGCATATGTTATTATAAATTACACGTCAAGACGGATGCAAGGATGTCTTTGCTGTTTTTAAATAAGTCGTATTTTTAATTTACATATGAAATTCTTAAAGTCACAGTGACACAAAAACCATTTAAATGACACAGTTTTAACTAAGTAAAACAAACGTTATACGTTTAGCTGTTTATTAAGAAGGCTTTTTTATTTTGGGGACACAAACTTTAAAAAGTGTTTTGAAGTGCAACTTTTTTTTAAACGTGAATTGGTAAAACCAATGACCTCATGCGTATCATGCGTTTCTTTACAAAGTGACATCACCAACTGGCCAGGAATGTATAAACCAGCATTATTTGGCATTTTTACAAATTCGTGTGAATGTTTTGACAACATTGTTTTTTTGCTGCTTTTATTAAATTGGCTTTACAAGTCATTTAAAACTTAGTATTTTGATGTTGATGTAACTTGATGTAGTTGATGAAGTTGAAATAAGTTAAAGTTGATGTTACTTATCAAAATAAGTTAAAGTAACGTAAAAAAACACATCGTGCCAGTCTCGTGCTAATCTTAAGTATCTATAGAGTAGTATTGCATCCTTTCTATATTTGAAGAGTTTTTGGTTTTATCAGATTTAAAAAAAGATTGATACACTTGTACCACTTCTTTCCGAAAACAGTTGATCTCCTGGAGGCGTGCCGAGGGCAGAGCTAAGAAATCAGGAGCACACAATACATCATCGCGTTATCCCTGTGTAACTTTTGATTCACTAAATTTGGCGCAACTCTGTCAAACGCCCAACTCGTTTTTTGAAACTTTGACCATGTTTAGCATGCGAATCCAACACTTTAACTGTGCAAACAAGTCAGAATGCATGAAACAGCATTAGACATCCCCTTTAAAAATTTGCAAAGCTTATATGATTGTTCTTAAAACCGGAGGCAGCAAACATTTTCATCGTTGCTGTGCAACTTACCCTAAAACATGCAATAAAAGTGCATCATGTGAGAGAGGCTGTAAAAAAGTGTCAAGCAGTTACAATTTTGGTGCAAGAAATCTTAAGTGGCCTACGGAAGAAAAAATGCAAAATCCAAAAGTATAAAAATAGCCTAGTAGTCCTGTAGCGTGCGTCGGATGGTTAATGGTTTCTTGGCATGTTATTTTTACCGTCATAAATCTGGTAGTACGGCATCTCCCGCATCACAGCAGGACAGCGAACGATTAATTTGCTCTCCTAATGAAAGTGCTAATGATATACAGCGGAAAGCTGTGGCGTTCAGACGAGCCTCGCTGACACATATGAAACCTGTTTCTGCAGAAAAACAAGAGGAAAATGTGGATACGCTCACACCTGGAAAACAGGGATTAACCCATCTGTGAACTCTCAGGTCTGTATGAACACGCTTTGACAAGCGCAAAGGAGCCGTAAAAAGAGACAAGAGGGATATTTCGGATCACAAATGACTAAACGTCTCTCGCGTGGTCACGAGTAGTGTGAAATAAATGTTTTGTTTGAGAAATGTGATAGAATAGCGGCATGCATTATTTAAAGAAACGGTACACCCAAAAATGAAAAAAGCCTCTTTTGTTTTCTGCGTGTTCTGTGGTAAATATAACAGCATATGAGATTAAAAACAACATAAAGGGCAAAAAATAATGGAGTTCAAATTATGGCTTTGCTCCTTTCTCAACAACAACAACAAAAACATTAAACACGGCACGAAGAAGAGGAGGATGTACATAATGTTTGTGGGACACTTCACCTCTCCAGCGCCTAAGACAATTTGACCTCTGACCTCTCAGGGCACATTTAGTTAAAGTGTGAAATGTAGCGTCCAATACCAAGGTCATACGACACAGACGTGATGCAGACCGTCCCTTCACAAAGAGACTGAACCGTCTTCCCCAAAGACATTCATTGAACACTCTTGAATAAGACAAAAATACAACCCTCAATCAAACATGAAGGTGTTTGTATTGTTTCTACAAAAAAGCTGTTACCCTGGTGAAATGTTTGTTAAGCGTAACCTTCTCAGCCTGCCAAGTGTCACAGTCTACAATGGTTAGCATTTACTAAGATAACGCTGACATGTCTCGTCCACATATTTCACACATTCTTTCGCACAGTGCTGTGGTGAACAAACCGTGAGGGACCTTGCAGGACGCCATTGATCTGCACCGTCACAAGATTGTTATAACAAAGAGCTCTTAGTTTAACAACTACGTCTGTCGCAATAGTCTCTCTGACTGAGGGCCTGTAAAACCAGCACCTCCTCACTAACAACAACACAAGGTCTTATTTTTATTAGTCGTATGTGAACGACTGCTCTGTGTAATAATCACGCAAAGAATCCTTAAGGATTTGATTTCAGTCTTTGCACTTCTGTTAGGATTTAAGATGTTTGGCGAACAGCTGAAAACTGGTGGTTAATCCCTGCGCCTCCTGCAGCACAGGGGTCTGTCGGGTGTCGCTGATGGTGGGTGTCACCTGTCAAACCTTAGTGTTAAATCTCTAAAGAGTCAAAATCTTCTTAAGATGAACATACTTTCTATTAAATTAATTCGTTTAAAACCTTTCTAAAATGTATTTCTGTCTATCACTTACAAAAAAAGAAACACATTACAAGTCACTTTTTTAAAATTTAAAGTATATTTTTATGTATAATTCAGGTGTATGCTAATATCACTTAAACACTATTTACATTTGTAACTAAAACGCCCCCCTTATAGTTTATAAAAGCATAATTTTAAGTAAACCTTAAGTGTAACAGTAGAAAACGCAGTATGCAACTATGTTTATTATGTATATTAAAATATATTAAAATTTTTCGGTCTGTGCCCTTATAAAAACAAGTATACTTTAAGCTCATTTTACAAAGTATACGTATTTAAACTTCTAATATATATTTGAAGTAAACGTGAGCTGTAAGTATACTAATATCAGTGTACTAGTTGTATACTTGTAAATGTACTATTCAAATAATACCTGCAACTAAACTGGCCCCCTTTTAAGTTAATAAAAGTACAGTTTTTAAGTATAATTTAAGTGTAACACTCAGTAGTTGTATGCAACTATTTTATTACGCATTTTAAAATCTATTTAAAATCTCTCTGTGACCTTCCAAGTATGCTTTAAGTTCATTTCATAAAGTATACTTCAGGTATATTTTAAGTATATGTAAGGTTTAAGTATACTAATGTGTACTAGTATACTTGTAAATGTACTATTTAAATAATACCTGCAACTAAACTGGCCCCATTTTAGTTTATAAATGCACACTGTCAAGTATACTTTAATACTTTAACAGTAGTAAACTGAGTATACGAAGCTTGTTACGCATATTAAAATCTATTTAACATGTCTGTCCGTCTGTCGGTTCCCCTACAAAATCACAAGTATACTTGTAACTAGTGTACAAGTTGTATACTTGTAAATGTACTATTTAAATAATACTAAATTGCCCCCCCCCCCTTTTAGTTCATAAAAGTACACTTAAGTAACTGTAAAAATAGTGAACTAAATACACAACTAGTTTACAAATAAATGTTTCATTTGTACTGCAACTAAACTAGAAATAAACGTAAACTGTAGGTATAGTACACAATGTCAACACTTGCAACACTTATAAAAGTAAACTTTGAAGTATTCTATGTTAACTACAATTTCGGTGGTAAAAAATTCAAAGTATTTACGCCACTCAATCAAAAGAGTAAACAAAACTACAAGCTAAGCATACTTAGAATACTACACTAGTTGAGTTCAACTATAGGTCAGCCAAAATAATTTGTTTATACTAATGTAGTATACTAATTTTAAGTATATTTCCAGTCTACATAAAACTGAAAATGTACTTCCTTGTTTTTAGCTTAAAATATAAGCAACTATTAGCACACTAGGATAAACATATTTGTAAAAGTCTGTCTATCCAAAAGTCTATCAGTATATAGGTATTTATCTGTCTGACTGTCTGTATGAATGTCTGTCTACACTATAAAAGGGAAACTTCTGACATTGGCGCATCAATAGCAACAGTCAGACAGCAGCAAGTGTCACATGACCCCCGTGCCAATCAAAGCCCTTTGATTTGACTTATTCAGCTCGACAGCCCGAGGCGCAGCACAGCGCGCCATAAACAAAACACCCCAGATCAACATATCTCCAAGCAGCTCCACACAAACAACAAAACATTAAAGCACCATTATATTTCCTCCCAACTGCACCGATGTTAGCATATAACACACGTTACCAAAGACTTAATCCAGACTGTGATTCAATGGCCTGAATGCAGAAACACCCACACGGATGATGATGAACAGAGGAGAGGGGCTTGATAACGTTAATCGCTTCTCAACAATACGCATAAACACGTCAGCAAAGTGGCGCAGAAAGAAAAGGATGCTTCGGATGAACGTAGAGAAACAAGAGAAGAGGGGGTGGCGGGTGAAAAAGTAGGACACGGATACATTTCTGCTGAAGTGGAAGATGCCTGTTCGAGCACAACGTGAGGAGGAGGAAGAAAGAGAAAAATAAAGGCTTTACACGGGAAGGCGAGTAACGACAGGTACAGAGAATGGTCGAGGATAATGCAGCGGACAAACTTCCTGAATATTTTAATGACATTAAAAACACTTCTCCAGGTGTGTTTTGAAAGCCTCGTGGATCCTCTTCCCGGAAAACCAGCATGGAGTCGTACACGGAAAGAGGTTTAGAAGACGAAACCTCCGACGTGACCTACATACTGTAGATGCTACTGTACTCCTTTATCAAAAAAATGCTTATGTGTTACTTCTACTCTTAGACACAACAGGGAATATTGGGAATTGTAAACAGCACTGTCTACAAATGTAAATTATGAGTATAATAACATACAATTTACATGTAGGTACACGATTGCAGACACCAAACAAGTTATTATACAGGCACCAAAACCAAACTTTGAATATAGGGGGAGTATCCGAAGACTTGTTTGCATTTTGAGAGTTTAAATGGTAATAAATCTTTTGTCTAAACAATGGCAGTGATTATACAACATGTTTATAATGTGCTTAAGCATGTAACAATAACATTGAAAGCAAAAAACGATCCCTTCTGCTTTCAGTGCTTTTCTCTTATGTCAGTGGGTCTGATCATATACTTGTATTAGCAAGAAATTAATTATAATTCCATTAAAAAAAATATTTAATAGTAGCTGTAATAACCATACATTTTTCATAGGATTCTTAGGAAATGTTTGCCATATAAAGGTAAAAAATCGAATAAACGTGAACAAGAATTTACACAAGTCCATTTTATTTATTTATTTATTGAATCGGTTTATAATTGTGATTTTTTATTATTATTTATTTATTTAATAATGTTATTATTATTTGTTTTTCATGATTTCTTTGTAGTCTGATAATATACTTAAAAAATTGCAAAAAAAAATTTTATTCCCATTTGAAAGATCGTTAATATACTAAACCCATACATTTTTCATAGGATACATAAATGTTTGCCCCCAAAACAAGAAATCTAATAAATAACACAAACATGTAGACAGGAATTTATGCATTTACATGACAAATCCATTTTTATTGATTTATTTGTTTATTTAATCTGTTTATAATTTTTATTATGAATTATTTATTGAATCGTTTTATTATTATTTATTTTTAATGATTATTCATACCTTTTTTATTATTTATTTATTGTTAGCAGTAAGTATGCAATTTTGGTGAGAACTCTGGCAGCCAATGTTTTGAATATGTAAACAAACTATACAAATATTTCAAACGCCTGTCATTGTTTACTTTAGTATTTCTCTTGTAGTTGCTAGTAACAAGTCTTTAATGAATATTTGGTACTTTTAAATCAGACTGAGAACTGCGATAACACAACTGCCTTTCCATAAATAACCAGACTGTGCCTTCATAACAAAATAATAGAAAAACAGGACTGTGCTGTACATCTAAAACACACATTGAAACACATCCGATCTGAGTCAGTCAATCTGATTACCTTCAGCTCAACAAGTCCGTTAACTGACCTGAGATCAGCACCAGTGTGCCACATGTACAGTATATAGACATATAAACACCACACACGAGCTTTTTGTAAGTGACAAGCTTTAACACGCGCGAGCACCAACGGCCCATTTGTAGAATTTCCAATGGGCGGCACATTAATTATTAAAGTTTATTTATAGAACCCCATTACCTGCTGGTCCAAAAAAAGCTGTGGTATCCGTCCCGCGGGGTTTAAGAATAGAGGATGTTGAGATGAATTATGCGTTTCATCTTTCCGCTGTGGGTTCCTGTATTATTCAGAAGCCGTCTCTTGTCCCGAGGCCTGCTGAGAACCACAGCAGATTGTGAGATATTGATTTCATATAGAAGGGTTGAGTGGGATGATGGGTAATTCAATTACGGCATATACTTAGTGTGCTATAAGAGGAATCAATACATAAATAGACAGAAAGAGAGAAAGAGAGTGCTATGTATTTTCAGCTCAAACAAATAAAAGTCTATTTTAAAATCTGGCAAATCCTTAGAAATGTATTTTTGTGTTCATTTATACAACTTAAAAAAACACCCTAATTCAACTTTGCCATGTAGAATTATCTGATGTTTTTAAAAAGTCATCATGAGGGTCTGTAAGGGTCCAATATGTGTGATGTCATTTCCTGTTTTATGCTTTTCTTGACATATGATTACAAAATGCATACTACTGAGGCCTGGAAGTAATTGCCACACTGACTTTGATCTGACGGACAACAGTTTTGTTAAAAAATGCTTGAAAGCACTTACTTTTTCATAAAAATAACAACGAAAGATTACGGCCATTCAAAGACAGCGTTAACAATGCAAAACTGTACATACATTTTCTTTCAAAAGTATTTTTCTAAAAATAAAAGCACACATTTTCAAATCACACACCAGTTGTTGTCATCTGAGTGTGTACACATGACGGCATGTGTTACATATCGGGTCTCTAGGCTACAGTCACACCCATCAGAACCATTTCTCGGGCCCGCTGTGGCTTTTCTAATTACACAATGGGCGAGTTCTCCTATTAATATCCCTTTCCAATCTCGCTGAGCGCTAAAAGGTCATTATCCCGGTCCCGGGAGCGTGCCATGCCAAAAGCAGGCACGTGTGGAACCCGGCCAGCCTGGAGCTAAATCAAAGGGATTTGTGTGGTTAGGCACCGAGTAAAATCATGTAGATCTGACAGCCTGGGGAATTATGGGTGATGACTGTCATATCGCGACTTTAATTACAGCAAACAAGGTCATTGCTTGTAATAAAGTGGAATAAAGTATCAAGGGAAAACGCACTATTTAGAGCAATTTTATGAAGTAAACAACTGTTAAGTTAAACCTAGTGTGCGAATGATTAAACTGGTATTTTAAAGGTCTGCCAAGGTCTGTTGGACAAACAGAAAAAAAGTTACATATATGATTCATAAAATTGTATGCAAATATAATGGGATTATATTCCAGTATCATTTATTTTGAATATTTTTGGCATCATGTGCATAAACAGTCTTCATTTCACTACATGGTTTCATAATACACAACCTAGCATTTCAGCAAAACAAAACGCATCCGTTCACGTTCAAGGCCCGCGTCAGCCAATTCAACCAACTTTTTAAAAGAAAGACAGGAAGAAAAAGAAACAAACAGAAAAATAATGCAGACTCCGCTCTGGTGGAGCAGGAACCGCATGGTTCGATGCTCTGTTATGTTTTCAGAAAGAACAAAAACAAGCACAACCAAAAACAAACATCGGTCAAAACCACGTACAGGTGCATGAGTGCGTAATCGTCACCATTCGGTACTTTTAAAAGGAACGATTTCTTAACAAAACTATTCTTCGTATAGGGTCTCTTCAAATATCACAGGCTAGCAGTTAAATCCAAAGCAATATTAATGTTAATATCAAGCAGCAATGGGTCCGGCCCATTTGATATTTTATTTCGATGCCTTTAACATTTTTAACTAGCGCTATTTTAATTTCTCTATGCATTTTGTTTTTTCTTTTGGTTCATAACATAAGAATATTATTTAGCACTTCAATTACATTTTTTAGTATTGGGTAACACTTTATAATAACTTGCACTAATACGCCGTAAATGGATTAAAGTGAAGTGTGTAACTGCAGCGCCACTAGTGGCATCAAACGGAATTACAACATTAAAAAAAAAGTTTTGGGCCAATCAAATGGCTCCCTTAAAGAAATCTCAATAGTAACTAATCATTGAAACGTAAATATTCATGAAAGCCTATTAATAACATTTTTATACAAATAAAAATGAAAAAACTGTTATGTAATACATAACGTTTGTTATGAACATAATCTACGTGACTAATGGAAGTTATCATAAAGTTTCACCCAAATCTTGCACACCAAGGCAACACCCGCGTATCTTTCCTGGCAACACTGAAATCTACCGAACATCTATCGTTTCTTCTTCTGTTTCAGAGATTTCCGTCTTTTCACGATCATCTCGTACAGTTTGTCCATGCCCTCATTCAGACCCTCTCCAATGATGGCACAAGCCGGCTGGACGTGATACGTGGTGGACGGGCTCAGTTCATGAAGAGCCAGATGCTTCTCGATCTCGTTGACCGTTAGGGATTTGGGAAGGTCCTGCTTGTTGGCGATCACCAGCAGAGGCGTTCCTTGGTTCTCTGCGAATTTCGTCACCTTATGAAGTTCAGTCTTGGCTTCCTCCAGCCTGTCCACATCCACAGAGTCCACCACGTAAATGATGCCATCCGTGCACCGGCTGTAGGATTTCCACAAGGGTCTCAACTTCTCCTGACCTCCAACGTCCCAGAAATGACAGCTGATTCCTTTGGCCGTCCCGTTGCTGAGCTTGATCTTCTCGGTGTTGAAGCCGATGGTGGGAACGGTGTTGACGAATTCGTTGAACTTTAACCGGTACAGCACGGTGGTTTTGCCGGCTGAATCCAAACCGAGCATGACTATGTGCAAGGACTGGAATGCGGCAATGTTGGAGAAGCTGTTCCCCATCTTACAATAAATCACTCAGCAGTCTCGTCTATGAAAAAGCATCTCAAAGCATTTGAGTGTTTTGGGATGTAAATTCGGTTTTTAGGCGTGAGATGACTTTGAGAAATAAGACCAGGTTACGATTCCATGAAACGATCCATGAAACATGCGACACCTTAACGTGTCATTTGCATATCTTCAGTCAACACGCAAACGCATCGAAGCATCCTCCATCGCACGTTAAACCGAGACAGGTACGCATGGTCGGGTTGAGAAGGGCGTTGGGTTTTCCGCGTGTTCCCGGGATGAGACGTGCCGCAGACCTCCTGATCAAATCTGTCAGATGCATCCACGAATCAGAAGATGAGATGCGCGTAAATCCGAGTCGGAGGGTCTGAGGTGCCCTCGGTGATGAAAACAAGCGGACGCTGGTACCAGGTGGAGGTTTCCTCGCGCCGCGTCAGAACAGCAGCGCATTGAAGCTCTGCCGCTGGTGCTGGTGGAGCGCGTGCGTGTGCATGAGGAATACAAATCCGCGTGAACTCCACCCACACCGGTTCAGAAAGTCACAACACGATTTTGCACAACACGATTTGCAAGACGCAGACCCAAAAAGGGATTTGGCGTTTATTTACGTTATGCCATGACGGGGTTTTACGCGAATTTGAATAACCTCATTATAATAACACTAGGCTAATCGTCAACACTTTTATTATACTAATGCAATTTAATATATTCATTTAAATTCATGTTTAGGCTATGTAAGCATTTGAAAGACAAACGTCTGCAAATAAACGTACGGGACTTTTTCGCCAGTATGTTAACTCGCGCATTTTGGACTGCCAAGTAAACTATACACAGAAATACTATATATACACCATCATTTATTGTTTTATTATATTATATTATATTATATAGGTAATGTCTAAGTAATACAAGTAACGTTTAAAAGCCACGACATTTTGAACAGGTCGTATTTGAAACGATAATCAATAAATCCGATTGACTGCGTGTGGGGATGTTTCAGCTTCGTGAGTCTGCTGACATCTAGTGTTCACTAAGTGAACAGCAGCAGAAAAAAATGCTATAAGAACAATTGTAAAATTGCCATTGCAGTCGCTAACAAAAGTTTACAATATTGTCATTTAATAAAACAGCAAAAATATGTTACAAACATTAATCTCCAAAAACGTCTGATAAACGTCCCACATTAATAAATAAAGGCATTTTAAAAATACACATTTTTGACCCACCCGCATCAAGTCTCATAGTCATTTATGAGAAAACAAGCCTCAATGTTTGATTTCATTCATTAATTTAGCTATGATTTCGACATTTGATATATCTTTACAGAATGTTCTTTGCAATATGTAGGGTAATTTTAAGTAGAAAACAGTTGAGTTCAACTATAGGTCAGCCAAAATAATTTTCTGTCCAGATATACTATACTAATGTAGTATACTAATTACAATATAATACAATATAAGCAACTATTAGCACACTAGGATAAACATATTTGTAAAAGTCTGTCTATCCAAAAGTCTATCAGTATATAGGTTTTTTTCTGTCTGACTGTCTGTATGATCACAATCACAAAACATTAGGCCTTCCTTAATCGGGGTTTCACAAGCAGGGTCACATATTAATAATACATTTTTTATAATACACATACCTATAAAACAATTTTAATAGCACTATTTTTGAAAACTATCTTTAGTGGTGGATTAATAGGGAAGGAGTCTTACTCGCTGCAGCAGGCGTAATGTCAATTTTCTGCCAACAGATGTCAGGATTGGGAAAGTTAAAACAGAAACTCCCCCCGTTGAGGGTTAACCCTGTTAGTAAAGGCAGGTGGTGTTTCAAATAAATAAAATGAATTACATTGCACATCTAAAGAAATGACAACCGCTTATCACAAGTATGTTTTAAAGGAAGTATGAGACAAGAATACAATATTAACGTTACGCCATCCCTAAAATATCATTTCTAATGTGTCTATTTATATACAAAGACTAGGCTTCCTCACTTCTGTATGAAGAGAAGCTGTGTGTATGCGTTCAAGGATGTTGATACCGAAAGGAAGCATGGATTTATAGTTCCTGCCATTCTGACAGAATTCCAACAGGAAGGAAAAGGTTTTGGAAAGAGTAAATCGAAGGAGATTAAATGGTTTATTGTGGTCAAACAATTCAATCCAGATCAAAGACTCAAAGACATTCAAATAGACCGAACAAAAGATTACATGACCACAACAGGAGCCGCAATAAATATCTTTTTCCGTAACAGCTCTACTTCTTAACTTTAAATGACTATACCGTGACATTTCAAAGGATGTGAGGTCGTTCTATAAAGTATGCTACCTTCCAAAGCACCATCTGCTAGGCAAATTGTAATCCTTAACAGAAGCAATCCCAGAATGCATTGCGATAAAAATACTCACAACAGTTGATGAATAATATGCACTATTAAGAAGTATTTATTATCCGTTTTGTACAGAAGCGGTCAGACAGGAAGTGAGGTAATACAGGAAGTACAGAGGACATGGGGACCTTAAGTGCCTCATGTTACACCTTTTTATAAATCAGCACAAACAGGGTTGACACTCTTTAGCCCTTGCTGTCCACTTAGACAGCTGCTCCGACAGCCAACAGCGGGGAGAGAGACCTGGAGGACAAACATCACACACACACACGCTTTGGCAACTCAAATCCATGCATTCTTTCCCAATAATAAAGCACTGTTGCATAATCGCGACAACAAAGGATTCTTAATCTTAAAACGCATCAAGCTGTGAATATTTAAGAGGTTTGGAGACACCTAGGGGACATAATCCTCAGGGTTCAGCTAACTTCAGTATGGAGACCAGGACCTCTTCTGGGATTGTTTGAGGCCTTTAAAACATCAGACTTATCAATTCCAGACTTCTCTAAAACATATTTCCTGACATGCTCTCTTAAACCGTCAAAAAGCCTCTTATGTCGTCTGACGTAAGAATTCGCTGTCGCAATATCTCCCGTTTCATCCGTAAGGGCTGTTGCGTGAGGAACAGGTAGACGAAGGGGGTCGCATTAAAATTCAGAGTGGATGCGTATCCGAGCAACAGGGTTGAATGGGACACGTCGCTAATTGGTTTCTGCTCCTGCGAGACTCGTTCGCTGTGTAAGTGATGGTGTTGTCAGATCAACCACGAGACAATCGGTGTTCAGACATCAGATCCGGGTGATTAATCTGAAAAAGTTTCATCTGAGCCTTAAACATGATGAGAATGTATTCGACTCCATTAGGTCTCCAGGGCCTTCCTCTCTCTCCTTCATCCTTTCCATCACTCTTCAGGTCTCTTTCGGCACTCAGTCAGGTGCGTCGCACTCCACCTGTTATTCGGAAAGCTCGACCAAGCAGTAAACTCATGTTTTTCACAACAGAGCACACCAGAGACGCCGGATTCCCCTCACTGCACTGAATCCTAATATCCCACAGACGGAATCTCATTTGTTTTCGACATAAAGTAACTCAGAAAGGTGTTTGGTACGTGACCGAAGACAGAAGTATATTTAATCAATAATAGCAATGGGCATTGTTACATTGTCAATGTGTTGTTAGGAACCTCCATCCTTTTTATACGGGACTATATCCAAAATAAGGCCCGGTATGTGAAACTCTTAAGATATGAACTCTTATTAACAATAAACTATTTAATGCAATTTTTTGAATAAGATGTAGTTCCTGACATCTGGTGACCGGTCAAAGCCAAAACTATATTGCATATTGTGATTGTTAGCATTTAGAACATTTCATAATGAAATATAATAAAAGCCTGATGCATTATGACTCATCTTGGCTAATTTCCCCGCTTCTTAATTAACTTGATAATTAATTTGTTGCGTGTCTTGGCACCCGTCTCTAATCTGAGAGTGAACAAGAGTTTGGTTTAACTAACATTGTAATTGCTGATGCCAAATTGTAATAGAACAGCAAAAAACCGTTGAAGCTGGAAGGAGATGACAGGAAACATGTAGGTTAACAAACCTGCCATTTTTTGAACAGGAGGGAAACAGGACTTGAATCACAAAATACAGGTTGACAGGTTCAGATCCGTTGAGAGAGAGAGTCGCGACACCGGAAATTAAAAATTTCCGATTCATGGAGCCTTCAGAAAGTTCCAGGAAGTTATGTTTTCTCTTTAAATGCTTTATTTTTTTCATAGTTTTAATCATTAAATGACTTTAAATGAGTTCAAAGTTTGTCACGTTTTGCTGCAGCGCCATACGTTATTAGTAACTTCCGGGAACTATTGAGAGCCTCCATGAACCGCCATTGCTGTGAAAAACTGTGCCATTGGAGTCAACGGAGTTGACGCAACTCTCTCTCTCTCTCAATGGTTCTGGACAGGTTAAACCTGTGAACACATAAAGAGAAAGACAGAGAACAACGCTTCAACTTCGGATTAAAAGTCTTGCAAAACGCTAAAAAATATTAGATAATTATTACATAGTATAATTCATAAATATTATGTTACATTATATAATAACAATTAAAATAATAATTGTTTTTATTATATAATATAAAAACTAGGGCTGTCAAACGATTAATCGCATCCAGAAAAAAAGTTTGTGTTCACATATGCCTGTGTACTATGCATATTAAATTTAAAAACATACACATGCACACATATTGTATATATTTATGAAATATTATATGGATTTATTTACAGGTTACCAGTAATTAAAATTCTATGTAAATGTTTATTAATTTCTTAAATATAAACATACATGTATGTGTATGCATTTATAAAGACAAAATTTATATGCACAGCAGACAGACATTTTGTATAAAACAAACTTTTATTCTGGATGTGATTAATCGCGATTAATCGATTGACAGCCCTAATAAATACATTACATTTTACAACTCATTTGAAAATAAGGTAATCGGTGATCACAGCCTTCACCGTGTGATATGATCTCTTGAATGTTTACCAGTAAAATGTTTGAACCAATGAAATCAAAGTAGAAAAAAATAATAGAAATCTTCAGTTTTCTGGCACATTCAGTACCATTTAATCAGAATCATCTAGCAACGTTGAGCCAAAAGATACCTCTTCGGATGACGTAAACAACGCTGGTTCAGAAAAACTTCCTGATTCACTTCTTCAACACTAAACAAACGTTTGGACGAAATACAACCAACAAAACATTTATAACCGATATAAAATGTTAAACAAATATCTTTAAGATTTAAATAATTATGTATGTAAGATAAAAATAGGATACTGATAATCAATCAATAAAAACTGAAACCGGAAGTGCTTGCAGAGTGGTCTATAGATATAGGTACTTTAACATGACCTAATTTTGAAGTGCATGTAAGAAAATTGTCAATTAGTTTTATAATTAAACATTCTTTTCAACAATCCTCTGGTGTGAAGCCAAATGTAAAAAATGACAATTGCTGAAGGACAGACACTCCACATCACATCTACCAGCACTGGTGACAAATCAAGGCATGTCACATAGCCCTCGTCCCCCACGTGAAATACATATTTAATCAACTCATCTGTAAGTGGGTTGTTCCGGTGACAAACTGCAGACACAAGAGAGCTCATTTATATCAGGCATAAATCCAGGGAATTGAAAGCAATGCTGGTCCACCCGCCCTGTGACCCAACCTTGCAGTGCATTTCTTGAATTAAGCACAAATGAAATATCACAGAAACAGCAATTTTACAGCTCAGCGATACACAAAATGTTTGAAAGAGTAGAGAGAATAGTTTGATTATGTCTTTTGCAACTCTTCCTGATCGCTTTTTTAAGCTCAAAAGCATCTTTTACATAACATGGCTTGAGAAGAGTCTCTCTTTCTGTTCACAGACGGCAAATGTTTTTCTCCCACGGTTGGAATGCCGTTGTTTCCAGGTGCATTTCTTTTCATACCATTGTCTGGAAGCGTCCGCATGCGTTTTAATTATGGAAATGAGCTCCGTCAGGCCAGCGCGGCCGGCACGACCCGGACACCTCGTGAAATTGGAAATGAGCCGCTGTTGTTTTTCTGTCGCAGATGAGGAGGACAGGCTTCTGATATGAAAGGAACGCAAAAGCGAGAAGGGATGTGTTGAGTTATATTCAAATAAAACGTGAATGTGATTGAAAAGAAGGTCAAAACTGTTGACTGAATTCTAGAGGCCTTAAAGGGACAGTTCATCCAAAAATGAAAATTCTGTAACCATTTACTCACCCTCAGGTTGTTTCAAACCTGTATACATGAACACAGAGAAAGATATTTGGAAGAATGTGAGCAATTTTCAGTTCTGGGACATCATCCACTACCAGAGTGGGAAACAAAATACTGTATTCTGTTGAACACTTAATGAGATATTTTGAAGAATTTAGGAAAACAAAGAGTTCTCGGGCACCTTTGACTACCATTTAATTCTTCCTACTATGGTAGTCAATGATGTCCCGGAACTGAAAATGACAAACATTCTTACAAATATCTTTCTCTGTGTTCATCAGAACAAAGTCATTTATACAGATATGAAATTACATAAGGGTGAGTAAATGATGACAGAATTTTCATTTTTGGGTGAACGATCCCTTTAAGTTTAACGACAAGAACTAGAAAATGAAAAATTTAACCTTCAACACTTAAAATGGCATTCTATGTCCTTTATTGTGCATGATTCATTCAGTGGACATTTTTCTAGGAAAAAAATATATACATTTTAATTTAACTGTCCATCTCTGAAAGGAAATCTATTTTTAGATATAACCAAGGCCACAGACGTAGAAAATGAACATGAGAGTTGAAGTAAAGAATCTCCAAACCACAGCTTTACTACGATAAAATAAAAAGGCAAAATATTACCATGGAACACGTCAAAATACTATTACAATAACACATACAGCATAAAATTACAAAATTCCTTTTTGTCGTGTGCTTTGGACATTATTCCAGTAGGATTTAACATCCCACCAAAAGAATAAATCACATACCAGTAGAACCATTACAGTTCCCATTAAAACCAACATCAATTCCTTTAAAACCATTATAACTTTTTTCATCAGGGATACCAGACACCATTATAGATTCTATTAAAACCAGTACCATTCCCATTATAGCCATTAAATCCATTACATTTTTAAATTTTGTTTTGGTCACAGTTCTATAATTTTTTCAGCAGGGCAAGCATGGAAGGTACCTTTCCAAAAAAAGATGGCGATACCATATGTTTTCATAAGTTTAAATAAGAATCCACTCGGATCCCGATGAACAAAATCAGGAGCCTCATCACAATTTTTCCCACAACATTTGTAAAAAAAACATACTTGAAAATATACAAAATCACAGAATTTGAATTGCAAATGCCATTTGATGCTGCTTTATGTAGCATTAAACCTTCTGCTGAGTCTAGACTCCACCACACACACACACAGAGAGAGAGAGAGAGAGATATTGATTTATTCTCCCGACTCTTATCCATCCTCAGCACTCCACAGGATAGAATGATGTTAATTATTCGCTTTGTTTGAACCGCGAGGGCAAGCCAAGCGACACTGACTCTTCTTCATTTTAACTTCCCATTGCTTCACACCTTATTCATCTTCCGTATTCCCCCCTTACCCAAGCCTCAAAACTCAGCAACAGCAATGTGAATATAAAGCGTGAATATAAAGACATGCAGCTCGCATTAGAAGTTTCTCAGGGGGGCATTTATGGCGCTTTAATGCAGGTTGGGATACTAAGCTAGGATGTTTACTCACGCTTTATAGTCGTCCTGAGACAGCCGGGTGATGACTCGCAGGATGTCGGGTATTCGATTCTGAGAATGGAAATTCAAATTCGGCCCTCTCTACCACAGTGCCTTTCCTTTAGGTTGTGTGTGTCTTTGTCCTCTACTTGGCAAAAGGAAACCTTATTCCTCACACACTGCTGACAAGTGGCAGGCGTGTGTATGTGTGGCAAGGTTGTCATGGCGACGACACATCACTGAAAGTGTTTATCATTTTTTATTTTATTTTGTTGAAATCTTACACATATAATGAATTCTTAAAGATATTCTTTAAACATTTTGATTCAGTTATAAATGTTCTGCTTGTTGTATTTTGTTTGAACATTTGTGCCTTGTTAAAAACACTGAACAGAAAGTTCTTCTGGACCATCGCTGGATCAGCGCTTTTATGTTTTCCGAAGTGGTCTATAGTTCAAAAAGAGAATATCAAGATCATACAACCATAAATATATTATTTAAACTAATACACACACGTTATTTTCACAGAAGTTATAGTCTTTATTTACTTTATCTTAGTCTTGAATATGTTGTACAGTAAATGCAGATAATGCTGTGTTCACACCAAACATGAAGCATCGCTTTCTTCGCTCTTTATTACTCGCGAGTGACACGGAAAACATCACGCGATGGGCAGTGTCTTCACGCGTCCGGACGTGTCAAACTGTAGATGTCAATGAGCTCTTCGCACAAATTTCTCGCCCGAGTTGATTAGAATGATTGATGATAATTCGCGCCTGGTGTGAGCGCAGCATAAAATATGCCGTTATTAAAAAACGAAATTAGAAAAAAATTAGATGCATAAATATGAATAATAATAAAGGAAAAACAAACTATATGTTATTCTATTATAAATATTTAAAATAATAGGCAGCAGTTTGAAAAGAAACTTTAGACATTTTTATCACAAGATAAATAAATAAAAACACATTCAGTTTCATAGAAATGTGAAAATTATTCGGTTACCATGAAAAACAAGGCACAAACTCATAATGTGCGTGACCCCAGTGTGACGCCTTAAACATAACATCTTTGAAATAACATCTGACATCAATTCACCAGTTTTCCCTTCCCTTATAGCCAATCAGGTTCAAGTGTTTACCCGTAACCTGGCAACCACCTGGAATGTGCTCCTGCTTCCCCCCGTGTGGTCTTGTCTCATCACCATGGATACAGGCAACCTCAGTGTCAGCTGCCCTTTGTGATGCTTAATGCATTGCCAGGGCGTTTAATTAACCTAATTTTGAAATGGATGCAACTGACAGGTGATTATGTCATCGGTGTGATTTATTCATTTGATAGCGAGCAGTAACACAAGCTTATTAGAGGGAGGAAGAGAAGGGCGTTGCATGACAGGAATTTCCTAGACAAGAGGCCCTGTGTGTGTGAATGGTCATGATGGGGCTTTTCTGTTCAAAGAATTTGTTACAGTAAGGTTCAACTTGTTAACTTTAGCCAACTTAAAAAATATCAAAGGGATTTTCTCCAGCGGATGAACCATAAAACAAAAAAAGCAAATTAGAATCTATTTGAATGTAAGCTGGAATTTAAAATGAAAACCTGTTACATTTTCGCCACGTGTTGCATTCATGCCGGATGTTCAGTCACGGATGCAGGGGTCTATTAGAGATGAAGGGGTTTTACGTTAACATACTCCAGTGTGGAAGTGTAGAAGTGCTTTAGAAGTTCATCCAAAAGATTTTTCATCACAGATTCCACATGCTGTCTGGCTGTTTGAAGCTGTCAACATGAAACGACCTCAGCCTGATGATGAAAATAGATCAAGCAAAACTTAAAAACTTCAGGCCCAGCTATAAACTTCAACGAAAACACATTTAATTCACTCTTCGGTTCATTAATTCATTAAAGCGCACTTTCTCAAGAAAACATTCAAAAGTCACATCAAAAGCCCAAAGGAGTAAGAAAATGTATATACATTAAGAAATTAAGCCTATTTAGGAAGCATTAAGATTTAATGCAGTTTTATGACAACCAGGTGCATGCTTATGCTGGGTTCACACCAAACGCGAACAATCACGTTCCACGCTCTTCATTACTCGCGGAAAAGTTCATTATTTTTTTGTGTGAGTGTACGCGATCTGACAAATATTTTCAGCCTTCGTGGAAGACGAGATTGACTCGCGTTCACGTCATTCGCACCGCCTGCCGCGAGTTCGCGTCTACACGCGTCTTTGCATTGACTTTGTATGTAATTTACTCGCGTAAAACGCTTAATTCGCGTTTGGTGTGAACCCAGTGTTGCAACGCAAATTCCAAACGCGTCATTTAATTGCGTCCGTTTGTATTATTGACCACGTCCAGTGGCTTCTAGAAGAAATAAAAATACGCTTACATACACATTTTAATTATTGCATATGACTACCAATTCTTCAAAAAAGAATGCAGGATCAATATAAAAGCCACCTAAAATGTAAATTCGGTCAACATGAACTTACCTCAAATCACTCCAAACCATGACTGTTTCATCTGTGAACAACAATAATGGAAGAAAAGTGACTGCCAAACATTACAAATGCTATAAATGTAGTGTGTATGATTCTGGTGGTGCTGTATTTGAGGTATTTTTAAGTTTCGCGTGACAAACACGTTTCGGTGTTGTCCTTCCAGCACTCGTATCCGACGAGCGCGTCTTGTTTACGCAACGCATGCGCACAGCGTTAGCGCGCTCACCTGCCAAATGAGAAGGCGGCGGAGAGGGAATTACGCAACAATACACAATCCTCATTGGTTTTCGTCGATGCGTCTTTAGTTTAGTAGTTTGTGAAATAAGAAATTCTTGTCACAATGTAAAAAACAACATATTATTGATATCTAGGGGCTTATTTTCTTTTAAGCTAAATGATTAATGCAACTTTTTCTTGTTTCTATAAACCTGGTGTGTTAATCTAAAACGTAACAAGACATTAAAGAAATGCAGGATGAAAATTAGTTGATAAGGAAACTAATAATAAGTCTGTGAATGTCTGCAATTTGCTCTGCTTTTTTGTCTTAATTGATTAATGTAATAGTCCTCTTTAATTATGACTGTAATAAAATTGATTGGTTTTATAGCGCACATTTCACAAGCTTATAATTACTTTAGCATTTAAATATAGCTTAAATTGATTTTTCACAGTCAGCTCAACTGAAACGCTTAGGGGTGCAGAAAGCTGTTTGCAAACTAGACAGAGGTGACACTGAAGTAAAAACACTGCGACACACACACACATTTTTGAAGGATCTTTTTTGGCAGTCAAAGCGTAGTTGTGCAGGATAATATCCCATCACGTCGCTCATTTTCCGGACAAATTTACCTATCAATTTAAACGCACTCCGTAAACACAAAAAAATTAAAAACATGTCCAAATATACAGCTGCTTTATTGAATCCATGGGAACAACACGGGACAGCATGTTTACTTCATTTTCTTTCTAAAGAAGACGATGCGTGAATTATGTCTAACTTTTCAAACAGCCACTGTCAAACATTTTGAAGATCTAACACAAAAACATGTTATCCATCTCAAAGAACTTTAATCACAGAATATAAAGATATATAAATAGACACATTCACTTTTTTCCCTACATGTTGATGCTATTCAAAACCAGCACAGAAATGACATACAGGACAATGATTGAAGACATACAGGACTCAATCCGTAAAATAACTGATTATTATTCAAAACATACAAACAAACAAACAAGCATAAAACGTCCAACGTACAAAAAACAGAAATGCAAGACATAAAAATCATAAATAAAATCACAACAGTCTATTCATTTATTAATGAACGCATTCTTTTAGAGTAAAAAACACTGACACGCAACTGAAACGGACCATAAACCAAATGCAAACTTTGTATAGTGATATAACCTGTCTAAACACTCTATAAGCTCCCTTTAAACACATGAAAGTTTCATATTAGCCTAGTAAGACCAATACATCTTTTAACAATGAGAAACATTAAATATTGCATTCACAAAAGGCAACATATAAATTGAATAATATGTAATCTAATCCATATACGTGGTGTTGGATGGCAATGAAATGCAGGACAGGACAGCAAACACGGATCCATGTGACATAATAAACATTCATCTTTCAGTGATGATCTGTTCTTTTTCGTGAGAAAAATCATACTTGAAAAGCGATTGTAAAAATTTCCTTTGTGCCATCCGGTATAAAAAATATATAGATATTGCGAAGAAAAACTCCTTTAGGAATCTCCAAAAATAGCTACACTTCAAACACTATGTGTTTTGGCTTGATTGGCTTACCACATATGGACGTGGGCGGGTACAGGAAGTCCCCGTGGGCATCCCAGCTGACAGTAACTTTAATAAAAGAGTGAATTCTTTGAAATCAAGCTCCTCTGAGGTGACATCATCTACAGGAACCTGTAACTCTGTCATATGGATTGCGGAACAAGAGTGAAGCCATGAAGAGAGGTGGGGCTAAATGGCAAAGTCGTCCTGAGGGGCGGGACTAAAGGCGGAGCTTCTGAGCATGTCGAGGCAATTGACAAGTATAAGAGTGCCAGTAAGGTGTTTCCATCGCTTGGTGATTGGGTTCTTCATTCGATCCAACCCCATGTGCAGTTCGTGGATGACGTCACGGTAGCTGTCGCCAATCTGTGCGGCCCACGTTAGCAGGAAGTCGTAGGCTGGTTTCCACATGGCCTGCGGTCAAAGAAATATTATTGTTATCCTAAGTCTTACAAATGCTTAACTTTAGGGTCATCACTATTCTTGAATCTAATTGTATCCTACACACTCCATAAATGCTTTTTTTACAGTATTGTCTTGCTATCAAAATGTAAAAAGTGCTTTTATATCATTTAATGTCCAGGAGGGGATGTCGTAAACATGTTTTGTCTCACCTCGCTGTCCACCACGCCGGTTTTATCTCTATGTGGTGCTTCATAAGCTTCCATTTGTTGCCTGGATACACGGGCGAGTTTTTCGGCGAGCTCTCTCCAGCGAGGGGCTACCTCCACTGCTGTGGTCAGCAATACAAAGTCCATAATGAGACGCGCCACCAAACCCTGACAGTCCATTTTCAACAGGGCCTGGAAGAGAAAAACATCTGTTTAATATCCGTGAAAACCACAAAACAACGCTGACATGCGACATCCCGCCAGACTTCTTGAGAATTTAATGCATGTGTTTTTAAATTCGTTTCTGTAGTGTTTAATTATCATGCGGCGAGCGACATTAGCTGCGATTCTGCCCTCTGGCCCGGCTTACAATGTTCATCATATCTCATAATGACATTCTAATGTGACCTATTAAAGAACTTCATTAGCTTAATAAGACTTTGGATATTTATAAAGTGATGTCTGTGGGTCTTTAAAGCACACAAATAACCAGATTAGAGTGTTTTTACCACATTTTTAAAGCAACTGTACTATGCACATAAGGATGCATTGTGAATTAAGTGGGTTACAAACATGCACACTAATACAAAACATGCTAAGCTGATTAAAAACAGAGAGGCTTTGAGACATCCAATAAAACGACCACATGCATACACACTGCAGGGAGAGAGGACAATACACTATCTACTGTATAAATTGACTTATTTGGTGTTTTTACAGTCACCGGCGAATGACAGAACCCTTCAAAGAGCCCGACCGACTTTCTTTCCCGCCCCACACACACAGACATGTTTGGAATGAGAAGGGACCCCAGGGGCCCGATGGAATGGAGTGGTAATCCCCTTTCTCCTTCATGCTTGTTGTTGCAAAAAGAAGGAACGAGAGGGAAGAAAATAAAAACCAGAATCTCAGCGCGCCGATAAGATACATACAATTACGGCCGCACACCTGACATCTCCCTGTTGGGTAAATAAAGCCGAGGACTTCCTTTCTGTGCTTTATGGAGGCATGCGTGCATGTTGGATTCAAGATGGAAACTTTCAGAACGGGTGTATGACTTCAGAGATAGTGCGACTCCAGAAACTACGGAGAGCAGACTTAGGTTTTATTATTCTGGAGCATTGAGAATGCTTTTGTTTTTGGGGACGCATAAATATTGTTTACTGACTGGCGGTGGAATGACTTTACAAGCTACTGTAAATCTAAATCTAATGAACTTCCGTTTTATTAACTGCAGCTTAGGAAAAGGAATGCCAATGAAGCTCTTAAGTGGGACCAAAACAAACAAGGAGCTCCATCCAAAACCTTTATTGAAACCTTTAAAAACGTGTGCTTTTAAAGGTACAGTAGCACTAGGGTTGGGCCGATAGACGATGACATCGTCCATCGCCGATGGCTGACAGCCATCACGATGTTGGGCTGGCATCGTGATTCACCTGCATGACACAATTTTTGTCATCAGGAGGGCCCGCAGTCGTCCGCACATCCTGCCAATTTGGTAGACATCGCCCAACCTTAGCACAAAATAACACTAGGTCCTAATCGGGTGCCATGCGGTATAACAGCAAAAGACAAATCACATTATAATGCATTACATTCAATCGGCACAAAGATTGAAAAAAAAAAACTTTTATTGTCATGATAATGGAATTCACACATTTGTTATGATGATATCTTAAAACTCCAGGGTACAAATGAGCTTCAAAATGAGTTCCCATCTATTTTGTTTCCCCAAGCATCTCACATTTGTTCTGCATGTTTTAGTTTGATTTTTGCTTGATTTACGCCTGTTCTTCCAGGCAAATTCCTTCACTGCGATCTGGGCCAGGGAGAGATTCTCAACAGGGTTGTGGACGGAGCCGAAAGGTTCTGCTGATTCTTGACATTTGGGATGGGATGGCAAAATGTCACCATCATTAGGAGATGAAATGAGTACAGCCAAACCAGGCCGAGCTTCTTCCCTGCCAAATGGCATTCTAATGTATTATTCTTGGAAGACTCATCTCAATAGTACATTCACAGGAAAAGACCAGACTCAAACCATGCCTCCAACCTTTAAAACGCAGCTGATGAACCAACGCATGTTCTGCTTTTTGTCTAATGGCGAGGATTCCACAAAGAACCAAGCTTTCAGATACAACTGTAAAAGAGAGGACTATGAATGTTGGCTGAACATCTTTAAAGACTGGGAAACACCACAAACTTATTTTGATAGATTTTAAAGGGATGTTGATAACCGAACAACGTTAACCCATTGACCTCTATTGTACGGACACAAAACCATTGCAAGTCAATGGGTGCCGGTACTGTTTGGTTACCAACATTCTTCAAAATATCTTCTTTTGTGTTCTGCAGAAGAAAGAAAGTCATACAGGTTTGCAATGACAAGAACGTGAGTAAATGATGACAGAATTGTCATTTTTGGGTGAACTATCCTTTTAAAATACTAGTAATCCCAATGAGCTTTAAGATTCTGCAAAACACCCAAGGTTTGTATTGCTGTATTGAATCGTCCCTGATGAGAATTGAGAGTCCAGGAACGTTTTTGAATCTGAACAATATAACAAAGGACTGTAGACACTATTAATTTACAAAAGGGAAGACAGTCCAAAATTCATTCCCTTCATAAATCAGATTCGAACGGCTCTTGCCTTAAAGTCCACAATGGCCTTTAAAACCGATGGGTTATTTATTGTTTGTATGCGTCTAATCAGTCCAGGGTCAGTGTCTATTTCCAGAGATCTGGCCAGGTCTGAACTGACTTATATTTATGTACATACTTCCTGAGATTCTGTGTCTTTGCGAGATGAGACCTGAAAGAAGGACAATGAACTCCATACACAGTAGAGATTTAGAGATTGTACAGTCTGTTTTATTGGAGAGATGTTCCAAAACATCATATAAAATATCAAATAATATTTTAACTTAATTTTTTTTAAATAAAAGCTTGGAACACATGCATATGCAATTCAATTCAGTTAAATTCAAATAAATTATTTTGTCTTTCTGACAAAAATCTGGTTTGAAAAAATGCTATGTTGAGTTGAATAACAAAATCGCTCTAGTTGACGGTCAGAATATTTGCCCAGATTCCAAAGTCAATGAAACGTAAAGTCGCCTGCCTGGAATGATGATCTGAATGTCAGAAAGACTTCTAAAACATCTGTTTAATGAGGATAAAGGATTCTTGCGTTTTTAATAGAAGAACAGGACCTCAGGCATGATCAGAATTCCTCTGCTTATCAATCAGGAAATTCCCCCACTGAAGGAATGTTCCGGAATTAGACCGCGGAACATTCCAGAGGCCGGTGGGGTCACCTGTTTGGAATGTGACTGTATTAATGAGGCTACACTGCTGAATCAGGTCTCATGGAAAGGACGGTGCAGAACAAAGCAAAGAAATACAACTCTTAAAGCCACAATATGGAATATTTGGACCGCTAGATGGCGAACTTTCGAAACAACAACAAAAGGCGAGGCTAAATGACGTTATGTAGGAGAGTGGAATTATGGGACATGTCGTTTTCACCATCAAGAGGCGTATGGAGATCACCCATCATGTTCACGGACGAGGTAATGAATTAATTTTATTTTATGTCATGGTAATGAATTAGCTTGCAAGAAACGTGGAATGTAATGCTACGTTAGCCCGCGACTGATATTGGACTTTGTCCATTTATTTGGTAGCGTAATGCTACACAATTTTACCTGTTTAAAACAGTCATACAGTCATCGTTTAAAAAGTAAATTTGAACGAACCCACAGCATGTACAAGTAACGTTATTGGCTACATATTTTTGTGTGACATACACTGTATTTCATAGGGTAACTGCATTCATAACTATTCAAATAATCTGTGCATGAAAAATGTGTTTACCTGTCTACTAAAATGTCTTTGTTTGTCCATAAGCCTGCTTGCCTCGTTTGGCCTACGCTTACACTTTTTTAGGTTTCCTTTACTCGCCAAAGAGTAATCATGATCCATAATAACCAGATGCTGTATAACTACTTCTGCATTTGCATGTTGCCGTAGTTTCTACAACTGGAAACTGAGGGTTGTGCGGAGCGCCGGATATTAAGTCACTGATATGCAACAACTACAAGGGAGACAAGGGACGGGCCATTATTTTAAATGGGAATTTCTCTGGATTTGCACATTCTTGGGAACATTTGGTTCAACTGATTGAAATATATCACACTGTGCAAGTGACTTTTGGACAAAAAAACAAAAGTCTTCCATATTGTGGCTTTAAAGCTAAAATGTACATTACAAACACAAAACACATCTTGTAATCCAAGCAGTTGGTGCCAGGAGTCACAATCTCAGACTTCTCATAAATTACATGATAAAAATTCCAGCATATATAAATAAAAACAATGTAAGTAATGGCACACAGAAGTACCCTTCTGAACAAAATTCCTCCTCATTCTGATCCCCAGACCTGGAAGTAGGATGGAAACCAATTTTTACAAGAAACCATCCAATCACCAACAAAAAAGAACATTAAAGGTGTCGAAATAGTGTCTGAATGTGTGTCTAAAACGTTCTTGAAAATAGGATTGCTATTCGCTCTCCTCACGATATCGCCCTCTTTCTCTGGAGACGACCTGACAGGAATGATTGACAGGTGGAATGCTTCAGAACTGTGGCAGCACTTATCTCATTTTCTACAGTTTAGCCATGTGCTGTCTTTCCTAGTCTGCATTCGTTTTAGTTTGCAAAGAAAGAAAGAAAGAAAGAAAGAAAGAAAGAAAGAAAGAAAGAAAGAAAGAAAGAAAGAAAGAAAGAAAGAAAGAAAGAAAGAAAGAAAGAAAGAAAGAAAGAAAAAGTAGAGCTGGATGAAAACGAAAGATTTCCTTTCCTTGTTGAAAAACTGAATAAAAAGAACCCGTCAAGGATTTTCTATTTCTCCTGAGACAAGCATAATAAGCTGAATTTTATTCTTTAGATAACAGGCTTTTTCTGCATTTGGCCGGGAATATTAAAGTAACAGTGCACCCAAGTATGAAAATCCTGTTATCACTTATTGTCCTCAACCTGTGTGATTTAAACCCCATGTGACTTTCTTTATTCTGTGCAACACAAAAGAGTATTTACAATGAAAGTGCAGAAACCACAAATGTCAAGCACGATTTTTATTGAATAAAACTTTGTTTTGTAGTTTGACGGCCCTTGGTCACCATCCACTTTCATTGTATGATTGAGAGCAGCTGACACATTCTTCTAAATATTGAAAATATTTGAAGGTGAATAATGACAAAACCATTATTTACGGGTAAACTATTTCTTTGAAATAAACCGTTCCAATGATTTCTGAAAATGACTTCTTATCTCTAACTTTGTAATACAACTCTAACAAAAACAACTTTATTATAAATTTCAGGTAAAGTTATGTAAGGTAAAGGAATGTGAGAACTCGCAACACTGCAAACCAAATCTACCAAATCTACCTGAACCTGAAGTTCTTTCCATCTTAACGTCCGGGTCCACATGACCCTGTCCCAAAATCGTTCAGGAATGGCGAGATAATATCTCACACATTAATTTACCGAACAATCCATCATGACAGAAGCGTATCATCACTTCTAAATTTATCCAGCCATACCTTGGCATCCTTCCATTAACTGGTTTACCCCATCATCAGATAGATTACACCTGTCAGGATTGACTGTTTGTACCACAAGACACCCGAATCATCAGCCTTGATCGAGAACCTTGAAATAAAGGTGATAAAGTTGCTGGAGATTTCATAAAAATAATGAATGGAAAACATCTTTTGTCATAGAGTTGGAGGGAATAAAACAACCCTAGGAAATCTCTCTCCTCTGTCGACAAGGTTTTAGTAGTGAGATCAAGCTGAGAAAAGAACTCCTCACATATGAAATCTAAATGATACTGACAATAGCAACCAGACGGAGCATTAATACACTACTTCCACTCAATATAAAGGCTGTAAATGCTGCAGAAAACTGCCACAGAAAAAACATCTTATTTTACAAATGCCACCGGAGGGAAAGGAGAGGTGGAGGTCGGTTTTCATATTGATTTCTAAAGAATGTAAAATGCTTCACACCGTGTCTACAAACTGTTGGAAATTTCTTATGGATCTATTAACTCCCCCCCCCCTTGGGGTTATAAATGATGCATTTTAAAACTCTTTATACTCATCAATTCAGTCTATAGTTTTTGTCTACTGGATGCCTAGTTGAATACACCAATAAACCATAAGTGAGCGCCTTAAAAACCTTAAACGGACAGTTCACCCAAAAATGAAAATTCTGTCATCATTTACTCACTCTCGTGTCATTCCAAACCTGCATGACTTTCTTTATTCTGCAGAACACAAAAGAAGATATTTTGAAAAACGTCTGTGACCAAACAACATTGGCAACCATTAACTTCCATCGTATGTCCACAAAACCACTGAGACATTTCTCAAAATATCTTGGTTTGTGTTACACAGACACGTTGACATGACAATGACAATGACATGTGGGTGAATAAATGATGACAGAATTTTTATTTTTGGGTGAGCTGTGCCTTTAAACACTAAAGACTGGACCTGTTTGAAGAACAGGCACAGATGCAATAACCTGAAATTATGTCACTAACGAGTCCAAGTTAGACATCAAAAGAGTCTAAAGTTAGCACAGACGAATGCAAACACGCTGCCGTACAAGTCTCTGACTTCAGTGACTTTGACATTTACACGCTCCCAAGCGCAAAGCAGGTGGCTCACTGTTAGCTGGAGATAACCGCTTTTCTGCCCACTTCAAATATTTAACCCAAGCTCAAATAAATTGGAATGGCTCAGTTTAGCCTGTTTGCTTTCCTAGCCCGGTCGCCCTGCTCGTGCGGCTTTATTTTAGGAGTGTTTAGATACGGCTGAGGCAGCTGCCAAGCTCTAAAGGCCTTTGGAAAGTTCTAGCAAACCATTTAGCATACAAGCTTTTAAAACGTACAGATTGCTGACTAATGGCAGTGGGCTGCCACTTGTGTCTTAATAAAACTCCTTTTAATACGACAAGTCATACATTTATGGATTTAGGCTAAGCGGATTTATATGCGCGCAGAACGCCAATAGTACGTACAGCTACTGAGAAAATTGTTAAGTCAAAACACAAAGGCGGATTCGGTGGAAGACCTACAAATTGCTACTCTTAGCTCCACGGCTGGCCGTGTAAAAATATAAACCTCATTGTCTGAACAGCTCGAAATGTCACTAGCATTGAGCGTAATTACAGAACGCGCGGAGACAAATAGCTAAATAATGGCGTGCGCGAGTCAAGAAAAGGGCGGTTGTCCATCAGGGACCACAGACTGTAATTTCAAAATCGATTAACTCCCACAGAGACAAGCAGCTCTCTTCTGACGTCATTGCTTGGGAATAATAGCCTCATCTTTGCCTGATAAATGTGTTCGCTTTAAAAGCGTGACAGAGAAACAATGACGAAGCTAGCTTTTAGCCAACAGGAACGAACAGATACACTCGCAAACAGATGTGAATTATTGCTGAGGTGCTGTGTCCTGTAAAAAAAAACGCTTACCACCCACTTGAGTCCTGAATAATTTAACTTTTAACAAAAGCTCTGGTTGTTGTGGAGGTTAAGATAAAACCAAGATTCCCTGATATATCGCTTTAACTCTCAGGGACATGAAATATCTGAATCACAAAGTCAATATGGAAGTAACCAAATACACTCAGATGTGTAGACAAACTCTCATCTGTATTGTTGATGCATGATAAGAAGCTAATGCTTAGCCTAAAGATAAGACTGGAACTAGTATCTCTCCCTTCTCAGTCTCACAGAGTGATAACATATCTTTCTCCATGCACTGTCTCCTCAAATAAGCAAACCTTAAGCTGACATACAGTATCTGGTGCACCAACCTGTTTACTTATGACTGGGATATCGGTCAATGCTAGCGGAATTAGAATATGTAAGAAATGTTCTGGCTATGTCTGTCCAAACAATCGTTTCTTGTGCTATGCTGTTCTTACATGACTTCAAAATGTTGGGGGTATCGTTTTTTCAGTACTGTTTGCTGTGGTCGATTATTTTCCACTTCAGAGTTTATTTTGCTAGACAGTGGACACTGTGTAGATAAACCAGAGGTGGACGGTACGCTTGCAACTTTGGACATCCTGTCCGATAATAAAAAAAATGATATCAAGCACAAATTTCCTTTCATTCAGAATGTGAGAGAGCCAGTCAGGGTTTCAGCGGCACTTGCAGGTTTCTACAGCTGTATGGATTAGAAAAGACAGCTGAGAACAGTTTACTGCAATCTCGACAGAATTAGCTATAAGCATTGATAAGTGAAAAAGCCGAAAAGCAAGGCTGCATAAAAGGTTTAAACAAGTGCTACACGGCCACACTTTCAACAGTTAAGCATTTATGCCCACACCAGCAAATACATTTAGTCTGCAAACTAAGCAAATCCACACACAAAAATGCAAAGACCTTACCATCATTAGTTCCTTCTGAAATGATTTTTTTTCCTTAGTTTCCATGTTGAGGCAATCTTCCTTCAGTTTCTCCAGCACAGAGGCCACCTTCTCCGGTTCACTATCCAGTTCGGCTCTGCAGAAGTACGTCAGGGGAAGATTCACATAACCCAAAGCATCAGCAAACGCCCGCCAGTTCCCTAAGTTCTCCATAAGTATCGTCCTCACAGAGGCGTAAATGTAAGTGAGGAACTTGCAGGGTTTTAGGATTTGTTCCATCAGCATTGTAGTCGTAAGGTCCGGCCCACAGAAGTATATGGGCTTGACCTTTCCCAGTACCAGCAAGTTTTTCACGTGCACAAGCCCGATCTTTCCTTGATAGTATCCAATGTACCACTCTTTGGTCCATAGCTGTCCTTTGAGTTTGATTTTCTCCTCGCTTAACAGAGCGACGATATCCCCTTTCTTATATTCCAGCAAATACTGATTCTTGGTTTGCCTGATGACAGTTTTGATCAATTTGCCAAATTTCAAGTTAGTGATGCAGCGCTCTTGAAACTGTGGGTATTTGTTGGTGATGGCCAGAGGGGACAAAATTATTTTATCTACTTCCTTTTTCTTCAGGAAGCGCCTCTGGCCGTTGTTCCGCATCCCGGTTTTAGGGGGTGGCTGTGGCGTCTGAACGCAAAACTGAGCGAGGATGCAATCCTGATCGTCTTTTACCTGGACGCGTAACGTGAAGTCTGTGATCTCATCTGCCTTCCGAGACGTTATCATGTAGATGAGCCGACTCACCTTGCCTAGTTTTATTTGAAACCCACGGACGATCCGGGCCTGATCGTTTGCTTTGACCTCATAGTTTGACATGTTGGAGTACATGCCTATCTGCAAGTCCTGAGGTCTTCCAAGGGCAAACTGGTGCTTCCCCCACAGCTGTAGAGCAACAGGTGGGGCGGACTTGGCTTGTTTCCCAACCTCACTGACCAGTAGGGTTTTGGGGGCACAGTCATGTCCAAAAATGGCCACCACGGTCTTAAAAGATGGATGAATGTGTTTGGGCCCATAGAGCCCCAATGTAACTTTCTTCACCATATGATCCCAAACAGTAGAATTGAAGGACAAACGCTGATTTTGGACTACAACTGCAACATACATGCATGGTTCCAGGTTATCCAGCTGGATTTGAATTGTGTCGCCGTAAATATACGCCTGTGGAACGGGAGAATATGGACCCTCCTTACAATCACTTCTGACACACATAAGCTCCGCTGTTTGACTTTCTGTCCGAACTGCCACTGACACCTTCATCTCCAAGGTTATGAATGATTTTATCTCCATGTTGCTTAGTTTGATTTCAACCACTGGACTCACAGTGGAACATCTGTCATTATTAAGCTCCAAAGGAGGATCCAGCAGAGCCTTCATGGAGATTTGCTGTGTGTCGCCTGCTGCAACGTGGCCTTCAGGAACATGAATACTGATATTTGTATCTGGAAGTTGGACTGCTCCTCCACAGCTGTCTAGCTTGCAGACAATGTTAGTCTCTACTGGTTGCGTCTGACCCCAGCCTGGGTTCTGCCCCAAGGTGTCAAGGTCATGGCAAGACCGTGCCAGTTTTCGGTGGTTTAGCCATGCAGTCCTGAAGTCCTCCCTGTTCTGAAACTGCTCCGGTGAAGGAGCCTTGAGCCCTGTGAAAAACCCTGATGAAGGCAATGGAGGATTCGACTGAGCTTGTAAAATCGATAACTCTGATAAACTGTAAGACCTCTTGCTCCGGAAAAAGGGGTTGTCTTTGTATCTTTGCATCTGCAAAGCTTCAAAATCAGGGCTGGTTGACGTGCCGTCAAAGACACTATTGCTGTACCCTTTCGTGGTGCCATAACTGCTGGAATTGAAGATGGGGGCCAAAGGTGCAAACGAGTCAAAGAAAAGCAAATCCACGCTGTTGCATTGGCTTGCCCTATCGTTGCTGTTCTGATCGAGGACGTCATCCATGGATCCGTTGAGGAATGGGTTCGTTGAAGAGAGCATGGAGAATGGGTTGTTGTTGTCATAAGACAGTAGGGGCTTGCTAGTCCATTCCCCCAGCAGCTCCAACTCTTTTGCCCCCTCCTCGGAACAGTCCCCAAGATTGTCAATCATACCGCTGTCGCTGAGCGAAGAGTTCCTGTAGCCGACCGGCTGAACGTATGTTGAAGGAATGTACCCCATTTCTCTGTTGTTGTGGGCGTACCACCATTCCCCTCCAGACGTGTCCAGCACGTAGAGATGATCTCCTTTGGAGAACTTCAGAGTGGTGAAACTGGATGGACAGTAATCCTTTATGGCGACTACTTCCCGTGCGGTCCCAAAAGAAGTCGAGGGGGCCAGACGCAAGGCACTGGGAGAAGGCACTGTAAGGAAGGAACATAATGATATTTAAGATTTACTGATTTAAAATGTACTGAATTTTTGAAACTCATTTCACTCAAAAATGGCATTCCTGTCATTTATTCATTCTCAAGTAACTTAAAGCTTGAAAAGACTTTCTGGCCAGGAGTTATTTATTTTTAATAATGCTTTTAATGTGTTTTTCATACTTTAGCTTGCCAGCCCCCAGTTCCTATCAACTAAAGTTCTTGTTGTTTTTAAAACTTCTGCTACTCCTTTAAGAATAAAGAAAAATTGTGCAGGTTCTGAACAACATGACAATAAGTGAATGATGCAAAAATGTAATTTTGTGCAAATTATTCCTTCAACAAATTGAAGTTATCTCCCAAACCTACCTTTGACATCTATAAGACTTGCCTCTGTCACTCCCTCGTCGAGTTCGATGAGCGTGCCCTCCGATTTACATCGAGGAAGCACGTTGTTGTTATTCGTCACTCTGATCCTGTGGGCAGCCATGTCGTCCCTTGCATCGGCTATGCTATTTAACCATTGCTCCAAACCTGACAATCAGACATTGGCAGTTTTCCATTTCGTCCTGCTGAGGAAACAAATAGAAGAGGCACAATCTTGATTAGCATTGTGTGGGAGGACAAAAGTTTGAGTATAAAGGACGAACGGCAATCAGATTGGGAACATTGAGACAAACTTCTTCAGAGAGATCACAGCTGGAGATTAGTGGGGTATAACTGAAGGGACAAACTGGGACAAGATGTGATTCGAAATGTATCGCATGAGATTAAAATTGAGACTTAATCTTGGCAGAGGTGATACATGTGATGCGATGGGACTTTCTTTCATTATCATTATATCGATCACAGTTTAACTTCCAAGAATCAATATTATGTTAACACATAATATGAACGCTTACAGATAGTAAATAAACTTACAGGCATATCTTTCTCCAAGGCAAAGATTGTTCGCGTTGTGAACCGAAACTAGGTTACTGCTGTACGATGAATGAGATCTAAATCTCAACACTGCACAAACTTCAAAACTGGATAATGGCCATAAATGGTAATTGATAATTGGAACACACTTAAGTGAAACTAAGCGTTGTCAGTGTTGGCGTGTCTCTAGCAATTTATTCACAGCGCTCTGCATTCATTGTTTAAAAAAATTACAGTGCAGGACGTGAGGGTCTCCGAGGGGATTAACACATTCTCGGTGAGTTGCCATTTAAAAGTCTCTCTCAGCACAGCGCAAATTTAAAAGAAGTGATTGTTTGGACTTAGTAGCGGAGGTTTAACTGTTATACTGGGGTTGGATTCGTGGTGGAAGAAAGTAGTTCCCCATTTCCTTTAAAACCGGAGGGGTTTAAAGACACTCCGACGTTGTTTCTGGTTTATCTACACACTTGTGCCGTCGAACTGATGTATAAATGCAATATCGCTCTCGTAGTCGTGTATGTACGTTAGTGTTCTTATATCTTCATGGCTGTGATTAGGCCAGAGGCACGAGGCCGCACTCCTACTCGAGCGATATTGCATTATTAAAGACGTTTACGTGTTTGTTGTTTTAGGAGTTTAGAATGCCGTTTCAAATCTTTTGTAGCCTGGAGGTCTTTGCACATTTTGAAAGGTGTGGCAACAAGGACAAGGTTTCAATAAGTATACCCCTACATCCAACCAGTGACAATGAAGATGCTTATTGCCCATGTGCATTCTATTGACTTAACCTGACTCAATACAGCTGAACTAAAAAAGCAGTGATGGCAACATCAAGGTTGTGGGTTCAATTCCCTGGGAACCTCATATTCCTCATAAAACAACGCTAAAAATAAATAAAGTTGCTTCACATAAAAGTGCCAAATGCCCCAATAAACTCAAAGAAACTTTGACTTTCCCATCACTTACTTGAAAAAAAAACAGACGCTTGCCATTAAAAACTGTATGGAATAATACTGCCTTACATGCACATTTACTTAAACCACAAAACTTCAAACAAGGCAATAAAGATCCTTATGAAAAAGTCATTCACAGCATGAATAATATAAAGGAAGCCTATACCGTAAAACGCACTCATACAGTGAATGTATAAAGCTAATATACGGGTAAAAAGTCATTATCACTGGCAGTATGTTTGATTTTCCAGCTTCTAAAGAAAGACAAGGTTATCAAAGGACACCTAAAACGCATATGGTACAGCAGGGGTCCCATCAATTAGAACTAAACTAAGTCACCTGCTGAGTGAAAATGAATATCATTCTAAAACTGATTTTTTCCAAGCGAACGAGAAACTTTTAGCTCCTGGGAATTCATGCGGTGCTGTATATAAAACAATCAATTTCTGCACTTTGTTGGGGATTAAATGCACTTCATTTTTCCTGTTATGACGTACGGTGAGGAGAGCTACAGTAGTGGCTTTGGGGAAAGAAGGAACAGACTCAATTTCCATGCCTGATTGACTCAACTTCTCTCGGAGACGATGAGCTCTATTAATCTGCTCTTGACGTGATAGGCATGCAAACAACACTGAGATGTCAAACAATCTATAATTAGTCGGACTAAATAATCAAGAGCACGCAATGAATATCAAGCAAGGCCAAAAGGTTTACGTTAAATGGATCGGCTGATAACAATTTATCATTGAAATCTGGCTGTTATAATGTCAATAGTTCACATTTCACTTTGGTAGTTACAATAATAAGCAGGCTTTTGTCCGTACGGAGGTTGAAACGGAGTCTGAGGATGAAGGTTATGGAGTGACGAGCTTTCATCTCTGTCATCTGAAGGTTTAATGAACCCTTCAAAGGAGGTAAGCATCTTTAACATGTATTTTTAAAACTCCTTTCACGCAAAAGACTTGCAGAAGCGCACGGGCCCATCTGAACCCCTTTCAACATCCATTTCTTAATATCTACCTTTAATAAATGGCATGAAGTAGGTCAGCCATACTATTTGGCTTTTTATACGGTCCATCTGAAAGAAAATCCTCATGCTTTTATGTTATTCATAATTCAAGCTGTCAAAAACTGACGGTTAACGGCGAAAGCACGTTCCCGGCCTAAAACTACGAAATTGTAAATATTACGGCCCTGGTTTCTCTCCGCTATATTTGATCAAGTAAAAACAAATTCTTCAACATCCAGGGCACCAAAAATAAGATCTCATTTTATGCTCCATGAGTCCGTGGCTTCCCAGCTTGATGTGTGACTCTAAAGTGGTGTCAATGGAGGCATTAGGAGACACAGGAGAAGAGATTGATGGATTAGAACCCTAGTGCACTGACAAGGGTGTAATCATCCTTTCGGATAACAGCACCTGGGGCTCTACTAACTGGAAAAGAGAGATTTGCTACCAGTTTTTTTCCCGTTTTTCCCATCCGTCTCTGTGCTGAGAATCCCTCTATATCGCTTTCCACCTTCTCTCTTTATAACCGGATAGCACAGACGCAAGTGATACAGCAATTTAGAGATTAATGTGGCAACTGCAGCGACGCGTGTGGGCGTCGCTATTTTTAGTCACGCCTGTGGGAGGAGTGTTGTGACATCACGTACATATATAAAACACAACACAATGTAAATGTTCTGAACTAAATTCTTTTGTGACATCTCAGAAGAAATGAGTCTCAAAGTTGCTTTGGAGAAATAAAAACAGACAATTGATCAAATGCATGAAGAATATAGAGGTGTGAAACAAATGTAGACTGCAGAGGTAAAATAATCTGGATTTAATGTTTGAGCTTTAATAATATTGACTTTTGATTGCAGACTTTGCAAATCTGAACATATTTTTTTGATAGTTTGCTGACTTTGCTCACCGTCTGCTCTGCTGTCAGATGTAATATAGACATCTAGAAGATGTTTATGATATAAAATGTATGTAAAACTGCTCTTTCTAAGACGTTTATCGGATGTTTTTACACAGCAGATGTTTTCCAGGGCCCGTATTCTTAAAGCTTCTAAGAATCCTCTAAGAAAGCTCTTAATTTAACTTAAAAACTTCTACGTAGGAGTCGAATTTAGCTTAGTCTTATTTATTATATTCTTTATTATTATTTTTTATTTATCATGCTGTTAATGTCAATGTATTTTATAGAAAATGAACAGTGACAGTTTGTGCTTTCCTGTGGCTCAGTGGTTATAGCATGGCACTAGTAACGCCAAGGTCATGGGTTCGATCCCAGGGAATTGCACATAGTCAGAAACAAATGTATAATACAATGCAATGTAAGTCGATTTGGTTAAAAGCGTCAGCCAAATGCATAAATGTAAATGTAAGGTTGTGACAGAACCAAATCATATCTGCATTTCTCCAGTTGCCAAATATGTTAATGTAATGATTTCTTCTATTTCTGGAGCTATGGCATTTCTGCGTTGTCTTGGAGATGTTAGCGTGTCTCTAATAGGATCGGTCACAAACATGAACCCTGCACAATCTAATGTGTTGTGTCTTATTAACTCGTTGTGTCGTTCAATTCAATGTAATTCTATTTTATAACGCTTTTACAATTTGCATTGCATCAAAGCAACTATACAAGAAAACCAAAACCAAGATAAACAAAAGTTGAACACACACAAAAAAAACTTTAAAAATAAAAAATCTGATAAACCTTCAAAGTAATATGGAAATTGTCATGCATTGCAACACATTTCTTCTCACTTTTTGTGTTTCGTCTTTTAAAAGTCCTCCTCGCTGCTCCTAAAATGTTGGACCTTAAGATCTCTATTAAGGGTTAAGATGCTTTACGAATTACTTTTTTCTTTACTAGGATCGTTTCTGTAATTGTAAGCGGAACGCCCACATTTCTAAGAATTTTCTTAGAATTTTGTCACTAGGAGCAACTCTTTGCGCTAAGATTTTTCATGAATACGGGCCCTGATCTTCAGCCGACATCTCTTCTGAAACTCTAACAGAGACATATGTGAGATTTCTGGCTCTTTTTTGACACAGGAGACTTTCCATTTGCTCCAAATTTATCTAAATTCTAGAAGAAATAATGGAGATGTTAAATAGATCTCGCATGTGATTTTTCTTTCTTATGGGAGCGTCAATCCTCATTTTCTTTCATAATAGTGATAAAGAACGGTCCGGATAATCTGACATTTTGTGTTCCACGGCAGAAACAAATATGAGTTTTCAATATTTGCTTGAACTGCCGCTCCCCACAATTCCTCTGTATTAGAATCATGCCGCGAGCTATTTTTCCCCTTTCTACTGAACAAAGACCTTCATACGGTGATGGGGACGGAATCAGCACTTATGGGCACACATGACAAATGATCTGTCACCCCAAAAAAACGCTGAATCAGAATTTAAAGGTAGCCTCTCGTACCTTCGAAACCTCCTCCGAGACGTTTCGAAACCATCTACAATGTGAAACGCTTGTAATATATGACTTTCAGTTGTCCCACAAGACAAAAGAAGTCCTATCTCGCATGCGGCGTGGAAGATGAGTGGAACTACTTTACGCTGCAGGCCTGGGAATTACGATTCTCTAAGAAACAGTCTTAGAAGTCTCAAGACTCGGTTCCAGTGCGAGCGGTTTTCCTAATCATCTTCTCTCAGACGGCTTCAAACAGATAAAAATGCTGTTTGACTGAATTCATTCATTCAAACCGAGTCGCTACGTTCCATGCACATCCATTTCAAAGCCTGCGATGAAATACCTGTCGTTTGAGCATTACTATTATAATTACACTTCCAAAATGTTAATGCGGTAATAAAATCATACTTTAAGTTTCATCTATAATGTGGAGGAGCTTTATATGCTTTCACGGGGTAATTGTGCGAACAAGCCGAGCAGGATTTGCGAAGGTTTCCCATTGCTCGGTAAATACGAGCCCCCTCGTATATCCCCCTCCGGCAAAGGCCAAAGTAATTTCTTCCTTCACTGCCCTCGCCGGTTCCTGTAACAGTACGGGATCTAAAACAAAGGTTTACTGAGGTGCCCGTGCCCGGGCGTGGATGAAGGTAATATTACAAAGTGGCCATATGGGGCTAATTTCAGAGGAGTCTGTTAAATTACAGGTTTCATTTATAGATAGTCTCTTATCTATTAGAAATTGGTCATTTAACTTGATAAGGTTCAGCTGAGTCACAGACATCTACATTATTCTCATCAATGAGATTAACTGGGGGAATCTAGACTTTAGTTTAAAGGTGCTGTGCATAATTTTCTGGAGGATCTATAATATACATAACTATGTCTTCAGAGGTGTATAAAGACCTTACATAATGAAGCGGTATGTTTTTATTATCTTAGAATGAGCTATTTCTATCTAAATACACCGTGGGTCCCCTTACATGGAATTCGCCATGTTGTTTCTACAGTAGCCCTAAAGGGACAAACTGCTCTACAGAGTGCGTTGCGTAAATACCATATCTCCTTCGACAAACAGGCAAAAACGTGAAGACATCTTAGTTCTGTGTCAGCCACCGCAGTGCTTCGAAAGGGAGGGGTGGAATAAGCCGTTGGTTGCAATTCGCAGCCTCACTGCTAGATGTCGCTAAATTTCATACACTGGACCTTTATGTCTCGTGTGTCTCAGATATTTCTCCTGAGAAAAAGAGTCAAAAACCTCACAAATGTCTTCAGAGTTTTAGAAGAGATCTCAACAATGTAACAAACTGAGCTCAGATTTGCCCATTCTGCAAAAATGAATCGAAGATCTCAATATGAGCTCAAACATTTCTCATTAAATGTACCCAAATCCAGATTATTTTACCTCCACAACCTACATTCATTTTACACCTCCATACATCTCATGTATTTGAACAATTATCTAATTTGTTTCTATTTTAATTTTAGGAAATGAAATGAGACACAACTGAGAACTGAGAAAATGTTCCTTTAGCCAAAGAAACAATGGATTCAAATTATATATATATTTTTATCAGTAAACAAACCAACAACCTTGTTTATACCCAGATTTAGTAGTTTATCTAAGGTTTATGATTTCACTTCATTCCTACTTAATAACTTACAATCTATTATCATCTGTTGTTTCGCATTGTATTGTTTAACATCCAAAAGCATTTGCATACCACAAGGCCGCACTTCTGCTAGTTCAAACACTGATTGTTCCATAAAGTTTACTTTACTAAAGAAAAACAAGTGGTAAACAAACACATCGTATTGTTATTTAAATTACACACAGAACGCAGTTTACATAAATGACTGCACAATAACAAGGAACGCCGAGCCAGTAAATTGTTCTTAAAATCCTAATGTTCCTCTCCAAAGGCAAAAGAAAGTGATGCCAAATTACATTCCTTTCAGGAGGCCTGGATTAGCTAGGGTTTAAACTGATCCCTCAATAAATGAACTGTGTCGTTTCGCGTCGGGTCAGGTCTACTCTCGAGAAACGCTCTACATAACAATAAGGACTGCTCACCCCTGTCCCAGAAACACCACCCAACACTTTGAAAGACGTTTACACCGAAAGCGTTCCAAAACCCTGCAAGATTTACTTCAGTATAGGCACGTCTACCAAACAACACGAGCTCCATGGGAGTTTAAGAGGGATTACAAGCACTGGATTTTGTGCTGAGTCCCCATTAATTATGAAATACAACTCTGTTGTGCTTTTGGAAACTGATGACGATTGTGGCTTTCTTCTCCTTTTTTTTCTTGGGTGGCTCCGTTCCTCCGGGAGAAAAATGCATTAAAAGTCTGCTTCAACTCAAGCCGCAAGACCTACAAAGTGCAACGATGCTGAGTTCATACTTTAGTCCACACAGATTCAGGAGATTTTGCCATGTGATATAAATCTATGTTACAATCTACCATAAAACGTCAGGGCGTGTATGGTTTTCGCAGGCTTACTTTGGAAGAGTGCTCCTGTAGCTCGGTCAGCATTAGCACTGAATGGTCATTGGTTCGATCTCCAGAGAACTAGCATACTAATAAAAAGTAGAAGAAATAGAAGTTTTATGTTAATGTCCTACTGACATTAGCCTATTGTCCTATTGTCGTTCTCAGTGCTGCCACAGGTGGCGCTAAAGGTCATTACCAAAAAAGCTCAACTCAAAATAAACATTTTGTCAGCATATCTTCACCCTCATGTTTTTCAAAACCTGTCTGTGAATCGTTCTTCTGTGTGACACAAAAGAAGATTTTTTTTGAGAAAGGTCTCTGTGGTTTTGTGTGGAAGTCAATGTTGTCCAGTGTTGTTTAGTTACCAACTTTCTTCAAAAAATCTTTTGTGTTCGCCAGAAGAAAGAAAGATTTGGAATGACACGAGGGTGAGCAAATGATGAAAATTGTCATTTTTGAGCGAACTATCCCTTTAAAGTTAGCATAATTTGTACACATAGAGAACAATGCTACCCTTCACTTCCTCGTATGGGTGACCAGCTACAAGATAGAAGTTACAATGTTTCTTTTCTAAGTTTTATCCAGTGTGTATCAGTGGGTGTGTGAGTTTTGTCTCGTTGGAAGGAGAAACCCTGCAGAGATTAAACAGTGCGAAACCATGAAGTCAAACCTCATTATTCCAGCGCACACACGTACACATAGTTTCTCTGGAGAGTAGTACTGACGGGAAGCAGAAATCGCATCCCATTTATCATTTCACATGTGCATGCCGCAACGGAATCATACTTTACATTACACACTAAATGTGGCCTGAAATTGAATAAAAAACAGACGCGAGGGATGCTTGTGTATTTGCTTGTGTGTGTTTGTTTGGCTACCGGGGACGGTGTGGCGTCCAGGTCACGTGTCTACAATTACATAACCACGAAGATATTTTTCATTCCACTTAACTGTGCAACCAAAATTTGGTATTGCGTGACATATCCTATAACTAAAATCTTTATCAAGATGATTGTTAAACTTGACTGGGAAAAGTTATCGGAAGAAATAAGTTCCATAATAATTCGATATTTAAACATTTTTAAATAAGGTGTTTGTGAGATGACACTAAGAAAGGAATTCGATTTACTAAACAAACATTGAGACATTAAAAAATGATAGTTTTAAACATTTTGGCTCGCAAACAAATATGACACAAGCTCATAAGCATTTCGTCATCCACTACTCCTAGATAAAGTTTGTTTGTGTTCGACTATCTTTAGAAACACTTTACAGAATTAAATGATGCTTAAACAAACCTCCACTCTTGGTCTGACTAATACATTCATTAAATACAAGCTTCATTAACTAAATTAACTCGCTTGTGTGGATTTTTCCTAAAGAAAATGGAAAGTAACCTTCCAGCTTGAATCAAGCAGTTTCATAATGCCACGAATCCCACTGACGCATCAAGAAGAAAGAAAGAAAGAAAGAAAGAAAGAAAGAAAGAAAGAAAGAAAAAAAAAGAAAGACCAGTAGGTATTCGGGGAGGGTCAGGCATTCTCCTGGACGACCACTCACTGTTTACATAAACAGGAAACGGCCACACTATGACAGGAAGTGCTCTGGAGAGACTGCGAGAAAACACAAAACAAAAAGACAGAGTCTGGCGGACAGCAAGAAAAGGGGGAAAAGAGGAAACTAAAGGAAAGAAAGGCAGGAAATGCTTGGCTGATGAGTAGCTACCATCCCTCCCCTCCAGCTGTAGTGTGTCTGAAGCTCCCTGCAGCTGTAAGTCGACTGCCACAGACTGGAATTTAATATCATTCCTCAGCTGATACTACATAAACAGCACAGGAATCTCTCTTATAACCCGGAGCTTCCTTTAGGGCAAATACAGGAAGCAGAAACAGTGAAGAATGCAAGCAAAGTACAGACGAAACGCACATGTCAGATAGCTGAATCAAAAATTAAGGTGACATTTTGGTGAAGACGTTACTATTGTGTGGGATTGTTTTGTACATGATTTTTTAATTTATTTAAATCAAAGACTACCAAACATTTTTTCAATTTAAATAATTTTCTTGCATATTTACCAAGAACAATGAGATTTAATGACTATAAAAATGACAAAATAGTGTAATGGTTTGTAATAGTTAAAAGTTACAATCTGTGTCTTTGCCTCTCTATCGCCATCACTGTTTAAGACATACAATTGCATGTTACTTTATGTGATTTCCTACACAACCGCACCTAACAGCTCACATTATAAATCATCAGTATCTACAAATCCAGGTAAAGTAAGGAGAAGGTTTTTAACATGGAATTTAGGGTTGTTCAATGATTATTCGCATCCAGAATAAAAGTTTGTGTTTACATAATAACAGGCCTATATGTCTGTTGTTCACTGTGTGTCGTTATTTTGTATTTATAAACGCATACATGTATATATTTAGGAAAAATCTGCATGTATATATTAATAGTCATATTTAATTTAAATGATATATATATATATAAACTAGGGCTTTCGCGATAAACCGACGATAAATATCACGTGATTTATGCACAGCTTTTGAGTGAAGTACGGGAAAATGCTGCTGCATACGAAAGCCAGAGGGCGCTCTCGTGCGGAAACTCCAAATACGCACTGCAGAAGAAGACCATAACATGTTCTAGAATCTAGGTAATGCCTATGGACATCTTTTTATCACTGTTCCTCAAGCCTCATCAGGTATTTTTATGATAATAAAGTATATTTATAATGATCATGTTTGACGGGTGTTGCTTTTTCAAATGCACATTAAAAGCGACTCAAACTCGCACTGCTTTTAGATCGAGCAGCATTTCCTACTGATCCCAGAGCCGTGCTTCACGGTCAAGCTACGCATTAAAAAAAATATCGACACATTGCATATCGCAGCCAGCTTGATTTCAATAGGATTTAGTGGTATCGCAATAAATTATCGTGCAGCCCTAATATAAACATAGATTCATTTTTATGTTTTATATTTTTCTTAAATATATGTGTGTGTGTTTGTATTATGTAAACAAACTTTTATTTTGGATGCGATTAATCACGATCAATTGTTGAACAGCCCTAGTTTATATGTACTTTAATTTTTAAGAAAAAAGTATTGCGGCTTTAAATAGGGCTGCGCAATTAATCGTAATTGATCTCAATTTTGGCTTTTATCAATTACGAAAACAAAATAATCAAGGTAAAACATTTAATGTGCCAGATCCTGTTTCGCAAGCATTCTCATTCTTATAATATTATCATTATATTTAATATGGACGCACAATTTAAATCTATTTTTTTACTATTTATTTTATTTTATTTGTATTTTTTATATTTTTTTAATGTTGTTTCCCAAGTCAAAGAGTAATCGTGTTGAATGATCGTGATCTCAATATTAGTCAAAATAATCCTGATTATTATTTGTCATAATCGAGCAGCCCTAGCCAAACAAACACTATGCATTCATACTTTTTATTTCTGCATGAAATACGACCCTGACATATTCTCAATAGACATTTACACACACTCTCCTAATTAACAAATGAACAAACACTGGTAGTTTACAAATAAACACATCTGCGACTGATGACTCATGGACCAGAGGGTTTGACAACCGGCTTAAATTTGAGCCCCAGACTGTTGATTATCTCATGTTTGAATCCCGAAAACAAACCTTCCAGGTCTTGGTCACAATCCTGGCTAAAGACACCCACTGATACCATCAACAATACACTCCCTACATCTCCACGCAGGAAAAGCAAAGAGGAATATATAATTCTAGGTTATTCCGAGTAATTCTTACCCTTAGCTACACTGAAACCATTGGCTTTATAAACATAGTATCACAACACTGGCCGTTTATAATACTCGCATTATACTGCCTTCCAATCGCATGACCGCGTGTGTTTATTTTCTTCAGAAGAGCGGCCAATGGAAACGCTGGAGGAATTTGGTGACGTTTGCAATGAACGGGAGTCAGAAAGTGCAAAGTGTTTCAGGCCGGCTTGCCTCAGGATCAAATCAGCAAAAAGCCTCAATTTACTCACAGCGTAATCTGTACTGATGGCCGGAGCTCTGAAACGTTAAATCCTCGTAAAACGATCTGGCGTTTTATGCCCTGTCTTTTTTACGATCCTCTGCCATCTGACTCGAGGGGGATTTTAATGTGATGTTCTAAGCTGAACTAGCATGACTTCATGTATAGTAAGCAAGACTAATAATTGAAAAATGAACTCTCGGCGGATGGGTGATCTAAACACTTTCTGTGGATTAAAGTAATTTCAATTCATCCATAAAACAGAAATCACACATACGGTGAATCACTTACAATGGACGTCTATGGGGCAAGACACTACAAAGGGTTTAAAAGCATAAATTGAAATGAAAATTCTTTCATCATTTACTCACCCTCATGTCATTGCAAACCTGTATGACTTTCTTTCTTGTGCAGAACACACAAAAACAGATATTTTGAAGAATGTTGATAACCAAATAACATTGGACCCCATTGACTTCCATTGTATGGACACAACACCAAATTTCAAATTTCTCAAAATATCTTCAGTTGTGTTTCAAGAGTCACATACAGGTTGTGAATAAATGATGACAGAATTTCTATTTTTGGTTGAACTATCCCTTTAAGCCTTTAAATGCCCTGTTGGACATCTTTGTCCTATAGACATCCATTGTAAGGGCACTACTGTCAAAACTTAATACGTTTATTCTTCCCTCATCAAAAAGTTCTCAACAGCATCCGTGGCATAAAACTTAACCTCGCCAGTGAATTTAGCTTATAATTGACACTTTTATATTCAAAAGTAACTTTTAATTCGGATCATATACTGTAGCTGTTTTGTACGAAATACAAAGCACGCACACACAAACACACATTGTTATCTCTCTAAAGTAGCAGGAGCCATTTGTTAAGAGAGGCATGCATAATTAATATCCCACGTAAGTTGAAAATAAATTGTTAATACAAGCGGGGGAAGCTGGGGTCTTGTTGGTTGAGATGTGCCACAGGTCAGTTCGGTTCCCTCCAGAGAAAGGAATGTAGGAAGGGGAGGGTGGAGGATGTAGGGAATAGCTGGAGGGGGGTATAGAATGTCCCCACCAATGGGAATGACCACCATGGTGGTCATGACTATCAAACATTGATAACCGTGGTAACAAATAACCAAATACCACATGACAACAGCTTTCCTTATGGACATTTACCACGGTAACCATAGTTCACACCAATTTGTCTCACACCATTTTTGCACAAATGAAAGTCGGGTAACTTCATATAAGCCAATGTTATTCAATTTAAATGACAGCACGACTCTAACATCCTGTTTTCAGTTAAACCCTGATCATTTATAATGCTTTTACCGTAGTAACTGTATACACGTTAATAGATTAAAAGATGTCCATAGCTTTAATTCTTATAAGTCTTGTAGTTTATTGACCTTTTTTGGGCTAAAAGAAACATCAATAAGAAACAAACTTATGTGGCATGATACAGTAAGTGGCTAAAAGACAGAACAGATTGATAAAAAGGCAAATACACAATGACAGAATGACTAAATGAGAGGGAAACTGCGAAGATGAGAGACAAATAAGCGCTTTAATAGCATTATTCATGACACAAACACACGACATCTTTATAACCCTCAACTGTAAGTTTATGCTTATTATTTAAACGCATAATGCGAACAGACGAATGTGTTTGAGCGCAACTTCACTTCAACCTTATGAAACGATCAAACAAGCAGCGCGTGTACACGTTGATACAGTAACAAACATTTCGAAGATATATAAAATAATCCTTATTTTAAACGCCTTCAAGAGACTGAAAAGAAACTAAAGCATCTCACCCCTGTGTGTGTAAAAGCGATGCGCGACCGGGAATGTTTATCCAGAGCAGCGAACGGTCACAGTGTGGAGTTGGTGACTTCACTTTGTGCTTCTTTGTGGCTCTTTGGCAGACTCGTCTCGCATCGGAGCGGGGCTGGAGCACGCGTGATGTCACGGAAGGGGCGGGATTGGAAGTCTGGCGGGCGGGGACTGCGATCCGATGGCACTGGTTCGCCATCTGTCACCGCGGAAGCTCGAGGAAAGTCACTTTTCTAGTCTAGTTTGCAAGATCAATTAATTTTTTGAAATGACAGGTTCAGCAGTTGTTTGTTTCATAACATTTTTTTTTGTAATAAAATGATGTTTAAACAATTTAGTACACAGTAATATAAGACAATATATGATATATAGTTTATGTGCAAAAACAGATAACTCTGTTTAAAAAAACAAAAATCATGTTTTTATTTTGTTATCGTGTTTTAGTTAGCTGTATTTTTTTTAGTTATTAATACTTATTCATAACATGTGGTATGTGATACAACAATAATATAAAAATCTGTCTGTCTTTCTAACACATTAATATGATTTGACAATAATTTTAAAATCTATCTGTCTGTCTATCAATATTTTTCATTAACACATTAAAATCTATCTATCTTTCTGTCTATCTATATATTTCATAAACACATTAAAACCTTTCTGCCTGTCTATCTATCTAACACATTAATATGACTTGACAATCATTTTAAAATCTATCTGTCTGTCTATCTATATTTTTCATAAACACATTAAAATCTATCTTTCTGTCTATCTATATATTTCATAAACACATTAAAACCTGTCTGTCTGTCTATCTATCTAACACATTAATATGATTTGACAATAATTTTAAAATCTATCTGTCTGTCTATCTATCTATATATTTCATAAACACATTAATATGTTATGACAATAATATAAAAATTGATCGGTCTGTCTGTCTATCTAAAATATAAAAATCTGTCTGTCTGACTGTCTGTCTATCTATCCCATAAAAAATCTGTCTGTCTGTCTATGTACAACTCAAAATATACTGTATTTAGTGTGTTTTTACACGCCTGAATAAAAAACAAAGCAAAGAAACAGCCCACAGGCCCGAGTCTGAAGTTCCAAAAATCTACAAAACCTTCATGTGCACAAATATGTGGGAGTTTGTAGGGAGCATCTCAAGGGGCCAGTGGAAGAATTTGATAGCAGTCTTGGGGAGTAAAACGAGAACGGCTGATATCTTTGAGACTGCAACAAAAAGACAGCTCTTTGCCAGTATAACCATGCCCTCGCTTCTCCGGGGGTGATGAGGTTTACCTGTTTTGGTACAACTGAGGGAGACAATTTATAGAAAAGAAAACCGAGAAACAGAGAGAGAGAGAAGGATGAGAAGCCTACGAAATGCCTCATGATATGTGCCTTTACAGAGAACAGACCACAAACCCATCAACTTTATCTCACACAGAAGCATCAAGCCAAACAAACACCATAAAATCATTAGACGACATGCTGTGACAGCATCCGACAGGGCATGACGGCATCTCTGCAGTGATTTACTTTGTTCACGGGAGAAAAAAGGTGGATCACACGATTTTGTCGCACGTCGACTTGAAAGACAGCCATCGTTCTGCACCAGCAGAGACAGCACAGTTCATTAAAGTTATTTGTGAGAAACTGTCAAAGCTCGGAGGTGATATAAAACCAAAGGCACACAGAAATATACACACTAGAAAGGCTCATAACTCAGGTCTAAAGGTTACGAGGAATTAGCATACAGCCATGCCAGCAAACAGCTCATTACTGGAGAAGTCCTCTGTGTGTGTGTGTGTGTGCGTCCTTTTGTTGACATTTGTACGGTCTCTGCAGATCTACACTATCTACACTTGTTTACACGTACTGAATTTTAGACGGTGGGGTATACGGATGAATTGAAAAAATTGGTCATCTGTTTGTATAATGACTTGAATTCGGGCTTGTGTTTTTCTTATAATACTGCCGCTGAATAAATTGTGACATTTTCTGAAGACTTATTCAAAGAATGCAAGCTGTTTCTGCTTACGGTAGCCTAATACAAACTTTTACCACCATATAATACTTTGATATACCCAATGGTATTAATCAGAGCCGTCAAAACGATTAATCACGATTAATTAATTTCCCAAATAAACATTTGTGTTTATGTGCGTGTGCGCACATCTAAAGATACATTATGTTATATAAGCACACAAATACAGTATGTTATATAACCACAAACATTTATTTTGGAATCGATTAATCGCGATTATTCGGTTTTAAACGATATGTTTGTATTTATGAAACACACATGTATGTGTGTGCATTTATATATAAATAAATATACACAGCTTACACACACGTTACACAAACATTTAATTTGGAATCGATTAATCGATTTGACAGCGCTAGTATTTATATACTACAAATACATCATTGCGCATCATAGTATTGCAATAAAAATATCGCCATCTCTGTTTGAAACAAAAAATTGCAGGTTACTTTACATACTTATATTTACTCAGCAGATTCTGTGGCCATCTTTAAGAATCGGCTGAAAACACATCTCTTCCGTCACCACCTGACCGATCAGTTCTGACTTCTATATCTTTTCTACTATTTCTATATAAAATCAAATAAACTAACTTATCTCTGTATACTGTGGTAGGCTTAGTGAGACCAGTTTTATTGCACTTATGCTTTTTGTTGTCCTTATGTTGTTCCGTTGTTTACCTCATTTGTAAGTCGCTTTGGATAAAAGCGTCTGCTAAATGACTAAATGTAAATGTAGATTGAGGTCAAATGTCACACTGACATTTCCCATAAAATCATAATTATAAAACATTCCTACAAGCTTACATTGCAAAACGGTGAAGTGACAATTTTGAACAAAGATTTTTATGTACTTGAGCAAAATTATTTAACAATATAATTATATTATAATATACAATTATTTTACATGACACTAGTGTGGCAAAACATTTTATTCTTTTGTTTGCTAACTTCGGAACAAGTCAAAGTCGCTTTGTACAGCAATAAAAAGCACATCACAACTTGTATCTAACACTAAACATTACTTTTTCAGTATGTACAGTATCAGCGAGAACAGTTCGGACCGTTTCTGTTGTTTTTATCTGCACGTATCATCACACTGAGGGCATTTTGTGCAGTCTGCAGTACTTTTGAATAGCCGGGCTGCATTCTCAGGCCAGAGGTTTCGCTGTCTGGGAACTGAACTATGGAAAACACACAGGGGCATTCAAGCCTTATCTGGAGCTGTGTTTGAGCTCCGAGGTCATGCGGCGACAGGCACGTTCTGGCACCTGGCTGCAAAACAAACACAACAAGAGTATGAACAGGCCTTTTTTTGTGTATAAGAATTTAATTAGGTAAAAATATGACTCCCGAGAGATCCTGTGATAATATTTGGTGCTACGCGTGGGTGTTTGTTGACTGACAAATTGGAGGCTAAAGAAAAATGAGTGAACAATGATTTCTGCATATGCATCTTTCTGCAGTCAGTGTAATCTGTAAAGTATGTCACAGGGGGGAATTTGTCGGGTTGGGGTTTGGGATGTTTCCAAAGTTCTGTTAACATTAAATCTCCAGAGTGATGGAAAATCGAGTCACAGATGCAAGACATTGCAATTAAGATTTAAACAAAACCAGCTTTGCTTAAGAGTTTGTGCTTAGCCATGTGTGGAACAACGCACGCTCTTAAAAAGTGTTTTGTCTGGTTTGTATTAATGAGAAGAAAGAGAATTTTATTGCAAGCGAGGGAGGGACGTGCAAAAAAAACAAACAGACAAAACATGGCAAATATAACAATCTCATGACAATTCGTAACAAAATTAAATTGAGGGGTGGGGCTTTATTTTTGCTTTTTTGCCTTTTTGGCTGGCCACATGATGTGCAATTTCAGGTAGGATGCTGCATTAAAAGTATGGCCGTAGGTTTTGGTGTAAGTGTTTAGAGCAAAAGTGCCCATTTAGTAAGGAAAGGGCTACGGGGTTGAAATGCATTGTGGGAGCTGGGGAACGGACGTGATGATTTATTTGATTGCCCTCGCTGTCGTTTCATTTCCATTTGTACAAGAGGCACACACTTCTGATAGATATGAGAGCCGTTCCAGCGACCGTGACTATGGGAAGTGACATAAGGAAATGGCCCAATCCCATCACGGCCTTAAATCTTAAAAGGAAAGTTCACCCAAAAATGAAAATTCTATCATCATTTACTCACCCTCAGGTTGTTTCAAACCTTTATAAATGTCTTTGTTCTGATAAACATAAAGAAACATATTTGTAAGAATGGTATCAATTTTCAATTTTGGGACATCATCCACTACCATAGTAGGAAAAAAATATTGTATCTTTTTTTGTTCTGTTGAACACAAAATTAGATATTTTGAAGAATTTAGGAAAGCAAACAGTTCTGGGTCACCTTGGACAACCATTTTAATTTTTCCTACTATGGTAGTCAATGATGCCACAGAAATGAAAATTGCTAACATTCTTCCAATTATCTCTCTCTGTGTCCATCCGAACAAAGTCATTTATACAGGTATGAAATTACATGAGGGTGAGTAAATGATGACAGAATTTTCATTTTTTTGGGTGAACTAGCACTTTAAGATCCCATTGGTTACAGCTGTCCTAGGATATCACGAAAGAAATGATTGACAGTTTAAACCCACCTTTTGAAAAATTTCTGGTGTTGATATAATTTCCAAATTTGCATGTGAATGTAGAATAAATATATTCAAATGAGATGCATTTGAACCACTCCTGGTAAAACTTTGCGTTGCACCAGAATGCATTTGATTTCTTTAAGATGCAACGCTTGATAGGTCTGCAGAATCAATCTCACCTTATCACATTTTACATCTTAGATTCATGGGTCCCAACCTGTGAAATCGTGCGAAAATATTGATGGCTCGCCGTCAGCCTTTTGTGATGTGCTGACATTTCGAAAGCTTCCAGAGGGGACCGTGAACCCCGGGCGGAAGCAAGGTTATAGTGAAGCGAAATGAATTGGTTTTCTGTGATGCTCATTTTCTGCCAGCGCTTACTCAAACACAAAAATCAGTCAATCGTGTTTTGTGTAGTTTTCGCTCTATTATTTCCATAAAGCAATGCAAAATTCAAAATACGGTTGAATCATTAAAGTCCATATGAATTCCTTCATATTACAGTTTTTCTAAAAATTGCTTTGGCACATTTATCAAAACAGTCTTAACATTCTCTAAACTGTAAGTGCGAATGTCACAACTGTTTGCTGGAACTTCAGAACTTTATTGCATGTCTGCAAAATGTAGTTACTCACCCAAAACATTTCATTCATGCTTCAAAACCTAGTTATCGTGTCAGTAATTTGGCCAAGGCCACCAAAATATAAAGTATTTTTGTCATCGTGTGAGCCACACTGGTCAAAATGTTTAGTTGTTTTTTCACCATGACAGTCAATCATTGAAATTAAGGTTTTATAAAAAAAATCTGATATTTGTTGAGAGGAGTCAATAGAAAAAAGTAGGCTATATGAACATTTGTATTTATACAGTACGTTTATTTTTGTACGACTGTATTACATGTAAAGTGAAATCTTGCTTGTCCAATTACTGTACATTTAATATTTATTATGTTACCACAAATACACAAAATAACTACAAAATAACATCCATGAAATAAATTATTCTAGGTGGAAATCCTGTCGCCCTTGTTGGTCAGGCCAAAGATTTTCATCAACATCACATCTGATGTTTTCCATTGCCTGTGGTCTATGATCATATACTTTCCACCTCCATGCTGAAAAAAAACTCTTCTATTGGATTTAGGAATGGAGAGTATGGTGGAAGGAACTCCACAGTTATCCTTTCATGTGAAACAAACCAGTCCCAAACAATGTTGGTTCGGTGGAAGCTGACATTATCCCAGACAACAACATAATTAGGCAAATGTGGTATAACTAATTTATGACATGAACCACAAGTGTGGCATTGATTTCATCAGAGACTCTGACGCTCCTATTTCCACCTCATCCTCTATTATGTCTTCCTCTTCCACCACCACGTATTCTTGCACGTCTTCCAATTGCTCTTCCACGAGCATGTTGCTGCAGTTCAGGGTTGTGGAAGTCCTTCATTCTCAAAAAATGGAAGTGATTGTGTTGTGGACAATCTACATATATATGCTCCCAAACTTGATTGGTTAAATGGCTGAATGGTTGATTGATTCAAATTGTATTGCAATTAGAGGTCATTTGCCAATTTAGCAGACATTACAAACAATGTCAGATATTTATGGAATATACATGCCTGTATACCCATTTTTCATAATTGAATGGATCGTTTTGAATGTTACGGCTTACACGAGGAAAAATGATTGAGAAGTTGTGAAGAGTTTGACAGTTTAAGTGAGAATCGACTCATCGGTTTTGATCAACAAGCCATATGCAATTAGTTGTTGTTCAAACTGCAGACAATTGTACTTAGTGTTTGCACACATGTGCCAAAGCCAAAATCAGACATCAGAAGACTACAGAGGGCGGTTCGGACTGCTGAGAAGATCATTGGTGCTCCCCTGCCCACCCTCCAAGAACTGTATACATCCAGAGTGAGGAAAAGGGCTCAGAAAATCACCCTGGACCACTCACATCCAAGCCATCATCTCTTCACAATGCTGCCGTCTGGTCGGCGCTACAGAGCACTAAGCACCAAAACAACCAGACACAAAAACAGCTTCTTCCCTCAGGCCATCTACCTCTTGAACAGTTAAATGTTTTTACACACCGTGCAATTAATGACTCTGTGCAATAATAATTATATCCTCCAGATAATACACTATCTATTTTTATACAACTTTTTCTGTAAATTATATTTCATTCATTCTGCTGTATATAGCACATACCTTGTACTACAATAGTCTATTCTTATTTTTTACTTGTACATATTTACATACATGCATAGCTTTACACTCTATATCTTTATCTTATGTTTATTGTATTGTATTTCTTAATTTTTTATACCCATAGGCCCTTATTTAAATCATCTGTGTACTGTATTCTATTGTGTTATGGTCTCTGTGTACTGTTGTTGCTGTTTCTGTGTTCTGGATGCTCCTGTCACCAAAACAAATTCCTTGTATGTGCAAACATACTTGGCAATAAAGCTCTTTCTGATTCTGATTCTGATTTTGCTCAAATCAATAAGAAACTCAAGTCTGATGTGAACAAGAAACTAACTGTTCAGAGACCCAAACTTATTGTTTTGAGAAAAAATAGTCTCATTCAAGAAATGAGCCAAAGCGATTGAGAAAAACTGTAATAGAACTACTTTAACTTAAAGGTCCAGTGTATAAAATTTAGCGGCATCGAGTGGTGAGGTTGCGAATTGCAACCAATAGCTCACTCCACCCAACCCTCCTCCCTTTCGAAGCACTACGGTAGCTGACACAGGACTAAGATGTCGTCACGTTTTCGCTTCTTTGCTGAAGGAGATAATGTATTTACGAAACGCGCTCTGTAAAGCAGTTTGTCCGTTTCGGGCTACTGTAGAGACAACACGGTGAATTCCATGTAAGGGGACCTGCGGCGTATGTAGATAAAAATAGCTCATTCTAAAATAATAAAAACTTAACGCTTCATTCTGTAAGGTCTTTATACACCTCGGAAGACACAGTTATGTACAATATATTGCATTTCTGCCAATAGGTCATCCAAAAAATAACACAACTCCAATATAGCTATATAAACATTTAATTCTGTATGTAAATATGCAAATGGCGCCCCAAGATGGATCTACTTTGCTCAATGTTTAAAATAAACTTTGACTGATTCATGTCAAAGCTGAACCATTTTTAACTTGACCGGCGGGTCTCCTGGTCCGAGACAACAGGCACAACGGTAAAATTCCAGCTGCCGCAAAGTTACATACAGTAAGATGTTGCAACGTTTGCAGTGTAGATACAATGAAAGAAAGTTAAATCTTAATCCATCCTCTCTAAAGCGCCAGCGTAGCCATCAAAGTGCCACTTTTCTAACGAATTGCCAAGCCGCCTACAATAAATTTCAAGACAATTATGCTGTCACACTTTAAAACCCACTCCGTGAGAAATGGTGTCATTATACATAATCCGTGGGTCACCACTTTTTGCAAAGACTAGGATAGTTTGGTGTAATAAAATGTTATTTGCTCTATCTATTTTCAGAATGCCTGTCAGTTGCAAATGAGTTCTCTTAAATATTACCACTTTCACCTAGACAGCAAAGAGATTAAATAGAGCAAATGATCACTATTGCTTATCTTTCACTTTTCTTCACAAAAATCCAATCATGTGTCTACTCACGTGCTAGGATTTGCCAAGACACAAAAACCTGCAAACGTCAAAGATTTTAATATAAACATTTCTTATCACTTTTTTGTGGAACACGATAGAAGATATTGAGAGAAATGTCCCAGTGGATTTGTGTCCATACAGTGGAATTCAATGGGGGCCAATGATGTTTGGCTAAAAACGTTCTTCAAAATATTTTCTTTTGTTTTCTGCAGAAGAAAGAAAGTCGTAATGGTTTGAAATGACACGAGGATGAGCAAATGAAAGATATTTCACTTTGGGTGAGTAATGAAATTCTCAGGTGCATCACCTTAAATCAACAAGTTGACTAATCTTTCACATCAGTTGTTGTATACACCCACCCCAGGAATGACTAGATTTGTTATAATTCATCCAGAAAACAACTAAAACCCTGAAGAACCACCTGCAGTTATTTGGTATGTAAAACACTGAGCTGTTGTGAATGTACAGCCTGGACTTCTTGTTCAATCTTTTGCTTAATTAGCGCTTAAGTCTCTTATTCAAAAGGCCATTGACTGTCATGGCAACGTGAATATGTCATGATCCGGCCTCTTTGTCACATTTGCTAAGCTTCAATGCGACTGTCTTGATCTTAATTGGACGCAGGGAAGACTGTAGATGAAGCTTTAGATTTAGGGTTAACAGAGAGTTTAAGCCCTAAACGCACCACAAGTAAAATTTACTTTGGTTCTGGATGTAATTCTGGATGTAGCGCTAAAAATAGCCAAATAAGCTGTCACAACATATGCTGTAAGCTCATTTTTATTTTCCCCAACACTCGAAATGTCAAACTCTTTTACATTTTAAAAGAGAGCAGCTCAGCATATTCTTAAAAAAGCAGATCACCAAAAAAATGAAATATTTTGTGATTATTCACCTCAGGGTTCCAGAGCCCATACAAAAATACGCTTTAAAAACTGTTAAAAATGTTCACGTATAATGCAAAACAAATGAATTTTGCACGCATTTTTGAAATACAGCAAAAAACATCAAATTACAACAAGTAAAACAAGTAAATTTACGTGAATTTTCTTTTATATTGCGCTATTTTTCTGGCACCAGTAATAATCCGGATTATACCGATTTTTTTACAGTATGGATTTTTTGTAATATCTTAATCAATCATTTTCATATTAAAGTATAATAAAGTTAATGGGGACGGAAGCTATCAGAAAGTAGAGCTGGAACAGTTTTTTTATAGGATAAAACAAATATTTTCTCTTAATTATTGTAGCTTTTTTGGCTTTATGTATTGGACCAAAGGCGTTTTTTGCCAAAAGAATCCAAAGGACTGATTTAAGTGAATGTTTTGAGCAAGGCTTGTTCGCTATTCTATGTGTTAATGAGCATGATTAAAAAGGTGCTGGCTGCAGTCCACATAATGACCACCGGTGTCGCTAATACCAACAGTTTCGGAATTCTATAGGCATCTTGAAGCTTTTCAGTTTCAGCGTAGTACCCCCAATACTGTTTACAGCATGAACTGATAACTGAAGAGAAAAATATTAATTTTTTGCTTACAATTCGTATCCATTTATACTTTAAAGTTAATTTTACATTATACCATGGTCTTTTTGAATACTCAATTCTGATTGGCTGGAAGGTGTGAATTAAAACCCTTTAACGCACAGGTAGCTCCAGTAAGTTTGATTACATTTGAAATTTAACTGACAAAATCACTGTAATTTTCACCTGATTGATCTAAAATTTCACTGTAAACATCAATAAAAGATTTAACTTGGCAAATGACCATGGTATAAGCGGGATAATCCACAGCTAGCTGTGCGTTAAAGGATTGTAATGCAATTTGCAGTTCTTGGCCTCCACGTCGTGCATTAAAACCCTTTAACGCACGGCTAGCTGTGGATTATCCCTTACGTACTGTATACAAGTGGCAAGTCCTTGCTATAAGTAAGCAAACATTTCGTAAACTGACAAATTTTGTTTACTGCATGCTTTACTCGCTCACAAAGAAAACAAAATATATCCACTTGCGAATCCACACACTGTAATTAAAATGTAATTCAGGCATTGCTTAGTTTTATAATATCACAGCTAAGATGTATTCACATAAAGATAAACCCACACTTATTGAGTGTAACTGGTCTATTTAACAAGCCCTGCTACATAAATGAGAAATGCGGTATTTCATTCTACCAGGACCATATTAACAGCTGTTTGATGGAGTGAAAGGACCCCGGAGCACGGCTCAGTGCTAAGAAGCACCCTTCAGAAATCACTGCTCACCTTCTTTAGATGCAGGAAGAGAGAGACATACAGTGTCCTGCTCTTTCCGGTTGCCACAGTAACATCCATAATCCATGGCAATGTGACCGGATAAAACCGACCTTTCTGACAGTTCTGTCTGACAGAGGGAAAGGCACAGGTGTCTCAGTCTATAGCAGTGGTTGTCAAATTGTTTGCCATGCACCCTTCCGAAACTAGAAAAACATAATTGTTGAAAATGTTTATATAAAATGTTTATAATTATTAATTTAGATGCTTTTATCCAAAGTGACTTAAAGGCTCACTCAAAAACTAAGATTTTGTCATAATTTAATCATCCTCAGGTTGTTCCAAGCCTGTCAATTTCTTTGTTCTGTTAAACACAAAAAAGATGATATTTTGAAGAATGTGGGAAACCATTTTAATGTTTCCGGTATGGTAGTCAGTAGTGACCCAAAACTGTTAGAAACATTCTTCCAAATATCTTTCTTTCATTCAACAGAACAACAACATGTATACAGGTTTGGAACAACTTGAGGGTAAATCATTCCTTCTATTCCTTTAAAAACACAAGCCATTTAACATTACACAGCCAACAATATTAACAGTGTTGTTAAATAAAAAAATTGTGTTGTATACTGAAAACAACTTTATTAATCTTTTCATAGTTATTCGAAAAGCCATTTCATAGATGAACATCAATACTCATGCACCCAAAAAGTTCAAATCTTGTTTTTCTTGCCATAAGAGAAATAAAAACATAAAAAAATGAAACTGACATAATTTGTGCATGACCTGGTTAAAAATGTTTTACTGTTGCATTCAAGCCTCATTATTCATTATTCATTATCAGTGACCAAATTTATAAATTTTTGATTATAAAACAAATCAAATCAAATAAAAAAACAAACAAATCAAAAGATAAACAACTGACACAGGAGCACGATTAAAGGGACACTATACCTAAAAAGTAAAATTTTGATCACAGGTTACTCATCGGTGTAGTTTTATTAGTATTTTCATCTGTGAAAAAAGATGGAGGAAAAATTAAAGCATGTTAAAACTATTTAGCTGCAATTATGATTCAAAATAACACATATACACACATACACATGTAAGGAAATGAGGAAACTGAACACAAACTCATGCATCTTCAACATGGCACGTTTGGCTGTAAAAGTGAATGATATTTAAGCAGGAATACACACAGAACTGGATGTTGGTGTTTATTCCAGCCTCTGTCTGCAGCTGGAAGTGGGCCGTTTCCTTCCATACAAAGAGAACACACAGCCATCTGCCAGTGATACATCACACTTATTCTGAGCTATCGAGGTGTGTGCGTAGCTCTAAATCAAAGATTAAAGGCTAATCATTTGATGCCATGGTGCAATTCTTGTATGCCGCTGTGACACACAGGCAGGAAGTGACACGCTGACATGAATACAGAAGTATATCTTCCTCTCAGACATAATGGGTTATAACAGAGGTTGTGTTTGATTCAGCACCCGTTTTCAATTCTTTTATTTATGCTATCGGTTGTGTTTGTTTTGTGCAAAATGCTGTGAAATTAACGCAGACGGGTTTCTGAACAGATACAATCTCATGTTTAATAAAATGAAAACATCCCAAAAAACAAACACAAATACATTCACAGATTGTTTCGAGGATTGAATTTTACGGAGCTTTTAAAACCATGAAGTGTGAAACATTTCCCAACATTTCTGACAACCTTTCCACACATTATTTCTGGATTTCCTCAATTTCAATATATATTTTATAACACGTAGTCCTATTAAGCGAGTCTATGTGAAACACAAAACAAAGTGACCCTTGAGCATGTTAACCCAGAATTAAAATTGACCTTGGATCAAAAAATGCAGGTCTGAAAGTCAAATTAGACTTCTACTTTTTTATTTGTATGCTGGTTTATCTTTGTTGATGTGTGTGTGACACACTTGGTCATGCTGGACACACTGGAAACTGTGTGACTCTTATTTTGACTTGTAAGGAAAATTCACCTATACTTTGGCTCAGAAAACCCATTTAGCATTTGGATATAATCCATGAAGAACCAGTGAAGGAAAAGTGCATGCCGGGCACTTTACCCTTTACCACCGGCCATTAAATAAACATAACGGCCGAATTAAAAACCTGTTGCACTTATGGAGTTAAGAGAAGTGAAGCAGCAAGTTACATTTTTGGCAACACACTAAATTTTCAGCCTGTTATCAAAGCTTGACAACGGAGTCTATTTGCCCTCTGACGGACGACTGTGATTGGTTGAGAAAACAAGAAATGCTAGTGATGTTTTCACCTCAAAGCATGACAGATAATTTAAAGGTCATTTTATTTAATGGTAAAATGAACTGCATGCTGTTCAATAGATAGAATCATGGTGTCTTTCAAACCAGAGACACTTTAAATGAAACTCATGTTTTATCACAGCTTACCTGCCAGCTATACACGATATGTTATCATTTTGTAAAATGGATTTGTAAAATGGCTCACTATAATTTCAGTCTCTGATGGAAGATATAACACAGTAAATTGCATTTACAGACGAATATAGACCCACAGATCAAAACACACACTTCATCTGCACACTTCCATTATTCACCCTTTGCAGATTTAAAGTCAATAGAGGAGGAATATTAACAATGTTGAAGAATAGGAGACAACATAAAGAGCAAATACAGTACAGACCAAAACAAAAGCTATAAAAAAACGAAGACAGTCTTATTTTCTTTTTTAGGAAGTCTAATATCTTTCAGTTTTTATGAGCCGTGTAAATTGTATTTGTTTTCGGCCAACTGTGCTATGGGGCGTCAAGAGAAAATCAGGCAAAAGAGCCGAGTGCGTTCCAACAACATACCTACAAAAATCTCATTCAAAACATTCAGCCTGCGGGAAGTCACTATATAATTTGCACGTACACAAGTATGTGATAAATTGTTTTGAGATTTGCTTTTCAATTGAAATCCATAACAAATTTATTTTGGAAACAGGAGTGTTTTCATGTAAGAGTAGGATAATAATCTACAAATAAAACTTTCTTCCTTTTTTATTTCAATTTATCTTGAGAATTATTGAATTATTATAACGTTATTGTACAAAATGAAAATGGAGCAATGAAGCAAACAACCCCTCATGCGCTTTATACATTCCTCCACCAAAACAAAACTCGTTCCCTTGAAACCACACAAATTAGTGCTATTCCACAATTCCCAACCACCCTTGTGAGAAAAAATAATACCCATTTTCTTTTTAATAAGTATTATTATTCAAATTCATTAGTTGAACTGGATATCAAGTACCCAGCACTTTTGTGCTCCTTCAATACAAAAAGTGCATGCATCTGGTGAAGTTGGTTTATAGCATGCCCAGAGCTTTAATTGCTTGGATTTGTTGTGACTTAAATGTTCATAAACTGTTTCCACGTTTGCAATTAGAGTAAGAATGTGAATGACTCATGTATTGTACACAAGGAGTAATATTAAACAACACTTATCCACACTACCGTATAACAGTTGTTCTCAAGATCTATCTATCAGATAAAATCTTACACTATAATAGTGTATACTGTACATTTGCCACTAGATGCCACTCGCATTCAATATGTGTTTTCTCCAACTCATAACCATGATGTTGCAACCAGTCGAGCTCCAGGACCCGAGCAGCAGTAAGGTGACTCTGGCTAAACAGCTTATCTCAGTCCAGAATTCTGACCCCCGGCGGCAAGCAGTCTGCTGACCTGGATTTACTTTGTCTTATCCCTACCAATCACCAAATGAAATAGCTGACACCTGCCCTAGCCTTGTGACCCTGACACTGGGTGAGCACACACGTTTTTGTGTGTGTGTGTGTGTGTGTGTGTTTGTGTGCATTTCTGTGTGTTATATTTAGTGAGCGTTAGTTCTAATTTCATTCACATCCTGACTGTGGATTGTGTTACTACGTGTATGTTTTTGTATTAAATTTAGAAATGCTTGACTATGTGCAGAGATGTGCACACATACTGTACATAAAAAAGTATTTAGTTACAAATTACAAATACTTACTCATATAATGAAATACTGCTGTGAAAATATTTTTTTAAATTAAAATACAAGTAACTTGTAATTTGAAAATACAAAACTTCTAATTCAGCTAGTGGGTGGGTTACCCGCGCTTTAACGCTCATCCAGATGCGCTATGATCGTCCACTTTTAAATGATGAATACTACAGGTATTAAATGTATGCTTAAATATGCCTTAAAAGATTATCTTCTTAAATATTTTCAGCAATTTAAAAGCATACTTCATCCAATAATGCAAATTCTGTCTTCATTTACTCACCCTCAGATTGTTCCAAACCTGTATACATTTTCTTTGTTCCGCTGAACACACAGTAAGATATTTGGAATAATGTCCGATCTCATTTCCCCATTGACTCCCCTACTATGGCAGTAAAGGGAAATGAGGACTGACATTCTTCCAAATATCTTACTTCGTGTTCAGCAGAACAAAGAAATGTATACAGGTTTGGAACAATCTGACGGTGAGTAAATGATGACAGAATATGCATTATTGGGTCAAGTATCCCTTTAATAGAATGAAAGATCACCATAATCCAAAATCCCGAGGGTTCTTTACTGTTTAGAAAAATTAATTTATACATTAATAATTAAAAAAAATTGTGTGTCAGCTTGCATTTGCTGTGCCACAAGCTGTTTAGTTCAAATTATTAGTGATAGCTCAAATTTTATTACATATTTAAGTATCAAAATTTGCCCCACCACTTTCGGAACAGTGGTGCCACCCCTGCCTGGTGATGAAAGTTATTGTACGCAAGAATAAAATGACATATTTGAAAAAAGTATTTTAAAATACAAAATACAGTCTCTCAAAGTATTTAATTACAAATTACATTTTTGTTAAGGAAAATACAAACGACAAAATACTCAAAAGTAATTAAGTACGTATTTCAAATACATTTAATTAATACTGTCCATCGCTGACTATGTGAATTTTTAAGTGTGTTGACATTGCAAGGTGAGAGCAGGCTAAACTGTTTTCGTGTGCCAGAATGCAACAGGCAGCCAATTCATCACAACGGCCTCATAATCCACCTAATCCGATTTAATTATAGCGCCTGTGTTGTTTCTAAAGCTTGTTTACTATGGGACGATAATGAGACAATGTCTAGGAGGGTAAATGGCCAAATATTTCACAGCTTGATTTACATTTTCGCCTGTGTCAGCAAAAACGTGATTTATACTGCGGTGGGTGGTTTTGTTAAGGATACCCCATGATATCAAATTTGGAGATTTGTGGCTATTTTTGGGATTATTTATAATGCTCTGTTTTCTTTGAAAAACGTGGATCAGAAATACCGATGACTCATGTTGCACTCACTCATTCTGAATGAGAATGCCCCTCCCCTTAAATTATACTACATACTACAGTTATTTTCTATATATTTATGATCTGAAAATAGTATGTTTGCAATTAAAATTCGTGATGCACTCCACCTTTAAATAAAGGTTAGTGTGCGAGCGTGTGCACGTGTATGTTTGTGCTGTGGGATGTTGAACGTAATCGGTTCATCTTTGAGAGGTATAAGGTTAAATCTTGCTTCCGGTAATGACCGCTATGACGGGTGGGCACTAGACCGACCCGACTAACATCTGTTTACAACACATGACCCTTGATTTACAGCCAAACCCATTCTATGCTCCAGATCAAACCTCTTTTCTCTATAGGTGGCTCCAGAGTGCCAGATATCGATCAGGTTTTTGTGCTGCCAATCAACCCTGCAGCCCTGTGTGGAGTATTAAGGGCTATAGTACAGGAGTATATAGTGAGAATGTGGTTTGCTCATTTCATAGTTTATTGCAGCAGGCCACAACACTTTTTGGATATTACTATCAATGTATCAATGTCAAATGTGGCCTTCACTTGCAATTGGAAATTTCTGTGATCAAGAGTGACCAAATAACGGATTTAGCAGGACGGCACTGGGATGTAATTTAATAATACATATAATATTATTCTTATTAAGAATGTGATTTAGTTTTGGACTTTATTAGTGAGTTATGTCAATAAACAAACTTTTAGTCTCGAAAAAAGTAAACCTTTTATATGAGCCACTGAAAGCAGCCCATAATGAACCAACTCACCAATTTTCCACGTTGTAGGAGATATGCCGGATATATGTCGGATGGCCTTGGTTTAAGTATCTTATATCTGCATTTCCGGTGGATTATCTGTGGAGGCAGACCAGACAAAACAGATGACATACAGGTCAGATTAGAAACCTATATTTTAGGACAGGAACCAAGAGCTTTATAACCCCTTATGACCCTGCAATACAAGGGTCTTTAACAACTTGTCCAAGTCTGTACTGAAGTGATTCTCCAATTGTTTTATATACAAATTGTTAGAAAAAAAATGCAATAAAAAGTTCATAATAATTTAAAATAAACTGCATAAAGTTCCTACATTTGAGTCTATAGAGTAAAATTCAAATGTTCTGTAGAATAATTATTTGAATGTATTTGCAATGTAAACATCATAACAGCGTAAACATTCGTATATGGCAAGTAAATGAGCAAGTGATCCAAATTTTATTCAATCCGAGTCTGCCACCTAGTGGTCACACATTGCAGAAGAGACAGACGAGAGGTCAAGAGTCTTATCACAAAACAAGGCATATTTACGTACTTGTTGACTAATAAGTGAACTATACAGACATCAACTATAGATTCATAGCCTGATTTCAGTTATCATAATGTTAAATCCAGTTTGGTTATACAAGTGCATCCACAGAGCCCACAAATCAGTCGATCCATTTAATTTTTATTAAAATACTTTTAAGATGTTTGTAGATGTTTTGTTGTTATAAATAAAATCGTTCTTTGATGTTTTTGGACTCACCACATAGGTTTTTCATGGGATAAAGCGGCAGTGACCCCATGTGGTCATAGCCTACATAAGAGGTAAATTTGCACCAAGAGCTCGACTCAAGCAAATGTCAAGTGTTGATATTTGGACTTCTTCTTAAGTCCTACCAAGAGTTTTATCACCATCGGGGTGCCGGAGATCTGCACTCGTCCGTTGCCATGGCCGGTTGCCAGGCGATGACTCAGCGTTTTGGCGAACCTTTCCTGCGCCGCCAGAGGTGGGAACGAAGCGCTGCAGCAGCGCGACAACGGGTCATCACCATGGCAACGGCCGAAACGACAGGAAGGGGCGCTGAATCTCGCTGACCGATTTGTATGCGAAGAAAAGTTCACCTGAAGAACATGCCAAAAAAAACCTCGTTGCTCTGTTTCTTTTAACGGAGGACACGCATGCGCACTACAAAAAACAGGAGTTAAATTGGACAAAACGAACTAAATCTTATGATCAAGCACACACAAAAACGTTCAAAAGATCAGCCAGTGAAATGCTGTGCTGTAATTTCCTATGAGGATTGCCAGATCTTTTCTTGTAAAATTGAATCGTATTTAAACTCAAAGTAAATCAACTTTGTCAGCTGTATTGGAGTTTGTGGATTTTAATGATTGTGGATTTGTAATTAGCATTATTTTACAATTTCCTTTAGGATAATATCCAACTGTACTGTATTTCTTATTAGCCACTGTTAGAAATGATTCAATATGCCAAGGAAACAATATTTAAAGGAAATTTTTCAAATAGCAGGTAAAAAACGAGTCCGTCTATAACTAAGCTAAAATATTTTACTCTTAACAGGGGTATATGACACATAAACCGTGCCATGTGTCCTATGGTGTGACAGCAAAAATGCAAACTGTTAATAATGTATTATTTGATATCATTAATTTTTATAATACAAAATAGCATGAGAGATTTATCTTCATACGCAGAAATTAAGTAAGCCATTCACATTTTGTGGTTATACATCATATAACAATGAGAAAATGAGTTTGGTTTTCATATTTTCATTTTAATCAACATCTCCAAAACCTTACAGTTTCAATGTATTCTGTCAAAAAATAAAGAATTGGCCAGAAGTGACCATTTGATTGACATGTGCAACCACCAAGCAGCAGTTTGCTAGTTGCATTAGCAACAATTTATGCCGCTGTGTTATAAAAGTAATAATGTAATAAATAAAAATTAAACTAAATTGAATGGTTTTATCGTAGCAAAAATATCACATTTACAAAAACTACTCTGTATTGGAAAAGGTAGAAATATGGTCTGGCATGCAGTAGTAAGTAAACAGCAGTCAAAGAGGACATGTGATATTCAGCGTGGCTGGTCCTCAGAATGGGTTCTCTGTTCGGACACCACCAGTATCCCCGAGTGCACTGGGCCGCCAATCGTATGTCTGACACAATGGCATGGAGAAAACTGGTTCCTCAAGCCAGCGGTCAACAAAGGCTCATTTATTCTGCTGTGTTATACATAATTATTTGTGGTAAAGCAAACACAAATATTATCAAGCTAATTATAATAAATATGGTTAGGTTTTACATCAGTCACAAAATAAACCCAAAAGGGTTGGTGAAAAAAACCCTCTTCCATATTATTTAGACCTGCAGCTTTAAACTTTCGGCACCTTTTTAAACAAGACACAAGTCCCAGCATAAACCGCATTGGGTTTTTATTCAAGTGTTACTATCCTTACAGGCACATTTGACCCCCCAATACAGACAAAACCTGACCCCACACACCATCACAGACTGAATCAAGATCATCGATTTGTCACGGCAAAATAACAGCGCCCATGATTGAGCGGTCATATGAGTCAGTCCGTCGCAAATGCCGCTCGGATGGCAACGTGATGAACAGATCAACGCATGAGGATGGAGAGATGGGTTATTGATTTGTGCGCCGGGTGTTATAACCATCTGACCCTGCAGAGGGGCCGTCAGGACACCGAGCCTCACACAAGATGCAGTGTTTGGTGTCAACAACGATTTGCTTGTGCTGCGTACACAAGGCCACAAAGACGCATTTATCGCGGCAGAAAAAAAGGCTGTCTGACAATTGCCAGCCGTCCGGCCTCCTGGGCAATCGCCAGGAGCGCAATGTTTTTATTTTTTATGTCTCTGTTTGCCTGTTTTCTTTCTATATATAGATATTGTCAATTGTGGGGTCATGACAAAAAATGTGTGAATGCAAAAACAATATATGTGAATGATAACCTAAACAAACATTTAATCATGTAACTGTACACTGTAAAAAAAATGTAATTGTACAGAATTTTACAGTTAATTTTTAACAGATTTTTCACTTATTTGTTCAAATTACAGAAAAAGACTGCAAATTTACAAGAATAACGGGGTAAAAAATATTTATATGGTCAGTGTATAAAAATTCAGTGTATTTTTGAAATACGATCAAAAACCATCAAATTACAGAAAAAGACCACAAATTTACAAGAAAACAGGGAGGAAAACGTGTAATTTTACAGGAAAAAAGCTGTTTTTTTTTACAGGACTTTTCTTACAGTGTAGGATAGTTCAAACAAGTATTGAACAAAATGTTAAATAAAAACGCTAAGCAGTGAAAAAAAACACATTTTTTTGTTTACTTTTATAAGATAAACATTTTCAATACAAAACAGGTTAGCTACCCGACGTCCAACACAAACTCTATTTCCATAATATTATGTTATTTCGGAGATTACAGTTATTTAATTTAATGCGCTACAATTCAAACAATATTTTTCTATTCAACAAGTTCATTTACATTCAGACAGTCCCCGAACATCTCGCCTAGGGTAACAAACACAAACAACTGCTCTGTAAAAATGATTTGTTTTTTTATCGTACCAGGTCGCGAACCCTGATAATGTAACCATACAGACTTGTTCTTAATCCAAAAAAAGTGTGTGTGTGTCTGGACGTCAGTGCTGTTTAACAGTCCACTGGTGTTTAGAACACACGTCTGGACCAATTCTATGACAGAAAAGCAGCGGCTAATTAACATGCCACACCACTCGCTTCCTCAAACACACTATTGTCGTCCACAGAGTTGCCCGACAACAAAATACTTGTGGATGCTTATGGGGCGACAGAACTTCCAGATCAAAAGGAAAACAGGAAAACAAACGGAGAGAAAACATATCCTCATGGCCTGGAGCTTGAGGACAGACAAACAGAAGACGTAAACGAACAAACAAATCTGCGATGTTCAAATAAAATAAAATTAAATAAAGAAAAATGAAAGCAAGCAGTGTTAAGGACATTTCACAAACTTCAGATTTCATATTCAACATTTTGAATATTAATAAATTTATAACTTATTTCATTAGTTGTGAGACTTTGTGCAATGTGTGTGTGCATGTGTGTTGATATTTCCTCATGTGTGTGTGGTGGAGTGAGAACGGGGTCAGAAGCTCATTGGTCACTTCTGGTGATTGACAGGTCAGAACCTCAAAGCAACAGCCCCCTCCATTACGGACCTATAAATGTGTCTTCTCACACTGCTCTAAAACGCCCCATTCTGACACGCTGCTGGTAAGTTTTTATCAACATTTTTCCTCATTTTAACATAAAAAATAGTAATGATAACTTTTTTAAATTCAGGCTGCCTGAACTAAAAAGAATATTGCAAACTTAAAGTTACGACTTGAGAAAGTGAAAAACTTAATTAACACTCCAAAAATAGCTTTAAAACTTTTGCCAGCCATGTTCAGAAAGAAAAGATTTGAGGAAAAAGTTCAACAGCTTAAAAGCGTTTCAAACATCTTAATACGGTTTTACTGCGTCACCCCTGCGTCTACTGTAATACTGTAATTATTCCAGAAATCGCTGAACTCAACGTAAAGATGTCAGACCTGGAGAACTGCCTGGGAACCATCATTGAGGTCTTCCATAAATATTCATCAAAAGAAGGCGACATATACAAACTAAAGAAAAGTGAACTCAAGGAACTGCTCACCAACGAATTTCCGTCCCTCATCGAGGTAAGACCTCACTTTTAAGCTACGTTTTGATTCAAAGCTTGTCGAAATAAACAAACTTTTCGACATAAATTGCTTGTTTTAGCTCTTTTCATATCTCTTTTCTCTCGCTCAGCAAGTGAAAGATCAAGCTACAATGGACAGTTTGATGGAAAGCTTGGACACCGACGCCGACTCGGAATGCGACTTTCAGGAGTTCATGACCTTCATCACCATGGTTACCATCTGTTGCCATGAGTTTTTCAAACACCATGAGGACGAATGAGTCGAATTCAGCACTTATGTCACTATAGTCTGATTTCCGTAGCTTAATAAATCATGATATATTCCTTCTCTTTAATTTTGCTTTGCACTTCATATCATAGAATTGTGGTTTGGTTCGGCCAGGATGTACATGTAACTTGTTTCGTAAGGCTTGTTTTGTTTTTCGAATGTACCTTGACAGCAATTGATATTTTATTTTGAATCATTGCTCTGTTATTTTGCCTTAAAGTTTTTCTCAGAACAGGCCAATCTGGCGCACTTGTCACTTCAATTCCAGGCTGATTGTGAAATGTATTTCTGATTAGCTTTAGGCTATTAGGCTGCTATCGACTTGTGTCTATTGTTCTGAGGCCTTAGACAAATCACAAATTGCTTTAAAAAGACCCACCAAAGCCATGAATCGACTTTTTTTCAAAATATCTACTAAGCAACTTGTTTTATGTTTATCACCATCCGTAAAAGAGACATATAGCTGCCAATCAATCTCTTCAAATGGATTGTCTGTATTACGAATGCTATTTCTTCTCCAACTTTACAAGCAGAGCTGAATTTAAAGTTTTTTTTTCTTGAATGTGCAGTCTTCCATAGCAGTTGTAACATAAACTAACAGTCGATGTCAAGCGTATGTTTTATAGGGAAACTATTGAGCCTCATTCATGAACCACAAGCCGAACGATTTCCTGCGTGAGCCGTTCATAAATCCATTCTTACTTTTATTATTGTATCGAATTCACCACGACTATTTCTGCAGGAATGGTTTCGAAAACTGCTCACAGAAAAATCGGTTTCGCTCATGAAAAAGGCCCATGGTTCCTACAAAGTCTAACAGAAAGGCCAACAAATTTCAAGCTTCATAAGTTTTCAGGCCTGAATGTTAGAACAGAAAACTAGCTGAATAAAATTGTGAAAATGAAACATAACGTGTAAAGCTGGTTGTTTCTATATAATGGATTCTATTCCAGTTGAACTAAAAGTTGACAAACATCCACATCCATTCGTCTGCATAAATTCAACAATATAAATTAATTATGAATTTGAATAATCAACTACTAAATACATTTGTGATTAGGAGCTGTTGTTATACCTCTGTTCACTTTTATATAAACAGACTAATGCATTATCTATCTTCACTTACTGAACTGAATAACAAGGACGTACATTTTCTTGGCTAGGTGACGTCTCTAAACAACCCCCATGGCACTGATTTCGACAACGCTCAGGTATTCTCATTACTGCACACAAACTATCAATACGAAGTCTTCAGATTCATGTGCTAATTACAGATCAATGGGGGCATAGACATGCCCAACAACACCCTGAATATGATAAATATCGTGTGCAAACGCACCTCAATTATGTGTACATGGACATTAAGCAGAATGGAATATAAGCCACACATTTATATGCAGCACACAAATCTTGGGTCCTACAAGTTTGAGTGGAGGAATTCTTAAGTATTGACTCAGATACTTATAGAATTTGTCCTGTAAGAGGCAGTGTTGTACCATCACAAAGTTCTAGCAGAATTCCCTCAAGATGGTGAGAAAGAAATGGGTTTAGGCGGAGAGCGGACGCAATATGATCAAGACATTGGATTTATTTGACAATGCAATAAAGCATAAATAAATAAATAAATAAATAAAACTTAATTAGAAATAAGTGTCCATAGTATTTTTGGAGTGAAGGATAAATGCTGCCGGGTGATTGCGTTGGCTGGTTCGAGCAAGAAACGCGGTGTGTGTGTATTTATGTGTGTGTGAGTTTACCCAGCAGGCTGTGTGGTCTGACTCTGAACAGTCTTGCTACATCCGAGGCAGAATAATGTCCCATGAGGTCATGAGATTGGACACCTGGGTAGAATGTGAGTTGAATTTGGGCCAGGATTGGGCTGAGAGAGAGAGAGAGAGAGAGAGAGAGAGAGAGAGAGAGAGAGAGAGAGAGGTGGTTATGTGTTTACCAAATTTACGATTATGGCATCACTTCAATCAAGAAAAACCTCATCTGAAGATTGAAATTCAAAGACATGTTATACAGAAGTCATCATTTTACATGTTACAATTCATTGAAAAAGGTTAAAGGGGTCATATGACACGGCTAAAACGAATATTATCGTTTGTTTTAGATTAAATGCAATGTGTATACACGATTTAAGGTTCAAAAACGCTGTATTTTCCACATACCGTGCATGTTTGGATCTCCTCTTTGCCCCGCCTCTCTGAAACACGCAGATTTTTAACAAAGCTCATCGCTCTGAAAAGCGAGCTGTGCTATGGTTGGCCAGTTAACCAGTGCGTAGTGATTGGTTGAATACTGCAAGCGTGTGACGGAAATGTAACGCCTCTTACCATATTTGGAACATCAGGTTTCAAAGAAATTGTGACGACAGGTACACACACCTTACTTGCGTATACATTTGGGCGGTCTTAGTCAAATCATACCACCAACTGACGTGGATTTGTGGGGGTGTGGTTACACGAGGCGTTTCAGGTCTGGGTGAGCATTCGCTTTTAGATAGAATGCATCTTTTGTTCCGACACTTACATTTTGGCAAGTTTACGTGTCTAATACATGCATGGGCAATTTATAACACACCAAAGACACAGAGAAACACGCATTCGCGCCATATGACCCCTTTAAAACATTAGGTTTTACAACAGCAACTATAGTTAACTGTGGTATTTGTAAAAAAAAACACATAAACCATACATTTACCATTGTCTCGTCCTCATTGGGCAACAGATTAACCATGGTTAAGAGTAAAACTATGGTAATACGACAACAATCAATTAAAAAAAATTACACCTTTACTATATTTCATAATTAATATGTATATAATATAGATTTAGTTTGAATTAACGTGAACATTAATTTTCATAAAAGGTAACGTTAGGTGTATAAAACATGCAAAAAGCGTTATTTATTGTCAAATATACGCATGCAGACGTCTGTGACCTATACGTTGCCTCACGTTTGTTTTTAGGCAAGTTTAAGAATCATATGTGGTTTAGATACGTTAGGGTTAGGGTAAGGGTCTCGTAAGACTCGAAACAGCAAGGATTTAGTCAAAAACAACAAGCCACACACCAAGGATTTAGTGAGAGCCCTATTTGCACAGTGACAACAGCGCCTACTACTGTAGGGTCATGGAATACGACGGTCACAGGATTTGTCAACACCAGAGCTCGTGCGTGAGCATGAACAGAGTTTGGATTCATGGGTAGCATAAATTGGCAGAACACCGGTGTGAGTGTCTGTTTCCACCGATAACTCACCGAAACGGCGATATGAGCCGACGGTTTGAGATCCAGTCAGCGTCTTTACCGCACCTGCGTGCATCCTTTTCGTAGATTATGGGTTTGACTATCAGTTATTTGCTACACATTTATCAATAAGACAGGAACATTCGACCCTGCTGCATGTTACATGTTGGTTAGACGGACTAAATTGGATTCCTTTGTTAAATAATTGTATGGACCAATTTGGAGTCGACGTCACGGTTACGTCATTGCCAGCTGCGCGCGCATACTAGTTGCAGAAAAACTGGAAACAAAGCAGCAACGAGACAGTTCCTTCAAAAACGTGTTTTTGTGTTGTTGAATGTCAGAATAAGAATGGCAACAATTATGGTATTATTTCCTATGGAATACCGTCGTTGAATATGACTGACGAAATCATCCGGATCTGTGTTTATTTTATTTCAGGTAAGGTTTTCTATAATCTTTCTAAGTCTAAGTATTTTGTATACCGTATCCGTGTAATTCTTTAGTCGTTATAAAGGCTAACTCTTCCGGGTTTTTCTGCAACCGAGATGCGCGCGCATCCCGAATGTTTACAAACTTATAATTAGCCTATTGAAGTATCCATTGAGAAGGGAGGCGCCATGTTTAAAAACCTGTCACTGGTGGTGTTTGATTTCATGAGGAGCTGCGCAGACCGAACGGCGTATGACATCATAGTACCGCGAGAGGAGACTGCTCTGTATACTTTTGTTTCACTCTCGCGGCACTTGAATGACATACGCCAACCTATTGTAAGTTTATCAATTGACATACAATTTATGCATTACAAATCATTTCAAGAATACTTTTGAAGAATATATTTTGCAGCTTTACTCTGTTGTTTCTGTTGAAATTGTGTGTACAATTAGTTTTTAAAAACATTTGTACTGACTTAATTAAATATAAAATACGATTTTTTTATTTTGTTGCATTTCAATGTTTGTTTTTGACAAAAAATATAAAATCACGCCAGAATAATTTTGTTACTACAAAAATTAAATAAATGGATAATGCTACTGTTTCCCTTATCAGAAACACAACGCAATGTCTTTACAAAACCTTCCCATCACCTGTTTTGCAGGTTATAGGTGTTTTGCTCTCGTTTTCCTTCGATGCTAATTGGTTGTGTGAAGTCGTTGACACCTAATGACTCATATCGCAAGAATTAAAAAAGCTTGACTGGTTATTCTTTCATGCAGAAAGTATCTTTAAGCGGCCACATAAACCGAAGGAAGTAGGAGTCACTCCTGTTAGTAAATACAATTGTGAATACCAAACAGACTGTCAACTAAGCCAGTTCTGGGCTGTTAACCCTGCTGTGTGTTGTTGGTTGTTGCTCGTTTTGGTCCTTTGGTAGGAAAATCCCACATGATGTAATAAACATTGGGGACAAGAATTTTTCTAGTCCGGATGTTTGTCTGTCCGTCCATCCAGTTCTGTAATTGGTAGAGCATTGCCTTGTCAACATTATAGTACATAATAGATGAAACACATAATAATAGATGTTTAACATAAACAGCAACAAACCCCTAAGGAAATGATGTCATCAGGAGAGATAGCGTTTCTCATTTGGAATGTGCAATGATTAATATACAGTCATTTACCAGCTTTTTCTTTCCATCATTAGGGATTCGAGGAAGCTTTGAGTATGCTTGACGGAAAAAATAGGAAACAGCCAGAGAGAGAGCGAGTGAGAGAGAACGAGAGACAGAGAACGAGAGACAGAGGTGAAGGTGAGTTACTGTATATATATGCAGACAGTCTGCATTTAATGGCATCCGCCTTCGTGGATAAACACTTCTTTGATTATGTAGATGCTTGGAGATGCAGCATAACTCACTTTGAGTGCCAGCCAATCACAGATTGATTGTTTATGTCTGTATGCATGTGCATACGTTAGACTCATCTCAATGTTGTGCATCAGGGAGTGCAAAACCTCTCTGATTTGATACGCATTATGAATTCAACAGCATCCTTTTAAACTGACAGCATAGATATCTGTACATTTATATAGTTTGTATCTTTAGAGGTATAAAGGTAAGAAAGAAAGATCCTCTATATCTTTCTGTTATTCTGTCTGTTTTGCTTTCTGATTGGTTGACACACATTCCAAGAGGGCTGATTTTGTCACGATTTAGTCAATAATTATTGCTTAAGTTGAATCAAAAGCCATTGTAGTTATGAAAAGTGGTGTTGAATATTTTATAAATCAGAGTCTACATATCTGTTTTAAATATATTATTGGACTGGTGAAAATGAGAAATATGCATATGGTTATTATCCAACGAATTCACCTTCAGAAAGATGCTGCATAAAGGGATCGTTCGCCCCAAAATAACAATTCTGTCATCATTTATTCACCCTCACGTCATTCAAAACCTGTATATGACCCTTTCTTCTGTGGAACACAAAAGAAGGTATTTTGAGAAATGTCTCGGGGGTTTTGTGTCCATATCATGGAAGTCAATGGGGGCCAATGTCGTTCGGTTACCAACGTTCTTCAAAATATCTTCTTTGATGTTCCGCAGAAGAAGGTAAGTCAGACAGGTTTGAAATGACACGAGGATGAGTAAATAATGAAAAAAATTTCATTTTAGAGTAAACTGTCCCTTCAAAGTGACAAAGTTCGGACACACCTTGGAACATGTAGCCACTGTATGTATAGCATTGCATCGGATAGTTTGAATGTATTGCTCCTATGTGGACGGTTTGTAATATAGCTGGAATTTTTATTTATTATATTCTCCAAACGCTTTCCCCCAGTGGACTTTAAAGGAAATAAGAAAGTGAGAGAAATATTCAGACTCCACTGACTATTCCCGCTGACAAGTTTGACCGCATTACGTTGATTGGATGTGTTTTATCCATATGTGCACATGTTGTATATGACTCTTAAAGCGGCAACGAGTAACTTTTGCTCACTGTTGCCCCACGTTGATAAGCGGAATTGTCTGTATGCAGTGTCGTAAAAACTGTCGGAAAGATTTCCCGCTGGCAGCTCAATACACATGAGTTTGTTTACAAAGCCGACGGACCCGGCGGACCCAGATACGCTATGAAAACAGCGCATAGCATGTATATACAGTATATATATATATATATATATATATAACGACAACATTAGCCTACTCAACGACTGAACTGTTCAACATTTGCGTGGTTTACTGGTCTGAACAAAATAATGTGCTACTTTTTACCACAACACGTTTAGTTTGGATGTTTAGTCTTCATTTACAAGCACTACACACATTCATGACGAGACACGAAAACATGCTAGCTATCGAAACCGGCAACCATATATTATCTCTCAGCTACCTTACGCTTATAAAGTGCGAACCGGTGTTGCGCCAATGACACAGACTAATAACAAATACGTTCAAAAGTACAGGACAGTAACAAAAAATGTACAAATAACACTTACAAATCCAGGAGCCAGACCGCTAGGTCTGCATCCATTTTGCAACCCGTTGCCTCTTGCTGCTCGCGCCACCGAGTGTAAGCCCGTCCGATATTGATTCGTGACCGGCCTCGTGTCCGATCACACTCTCGCTTTCTTTTCTTTGCTTCCTCCGACAAAACCCTCTTTGGTTTTTTGGCTGGCTCTGCCATGGTGATGTTTTGGTTCGTTTCGTCTTACTGTTAGCTCTGCTGTTGGCTAACTTCTCCCAGGCTACGAGTAAAACGTGACGTATGCCGTAAAGCAGGGGATAGGCGGGGCTTGTACCGGCCCGAACACCAAAGTTACAAGTGCAATTTCAGCCGATAGGAGGCTGCTTAGGTAGTAACGGCAGTAAAATTCGTCCAGTTAAAAGTTGTCCTACCACTAAAATAATTTTAGAGACTTTATTTTAAGGTCAAAAAGTTACTCGTTGCCGCTTTAAGGCTGAAGTATACAGTAGTTACCATTTTACGCGTACGCGAGGGACAGTGTACAATGCGCGTGATGCAAATTTCGTCATCAGAATAGTACGCGCACCGCCGGAATTTTGTTACATCGCGTATAAAGTACACGCAGGTCGCGCATGGGCATTCAATTTCTTGCAGTAATTAGTTTAACCACTATTTGGAGTCCTGGGAGCATAGATTCAAGGTAGATGAAGAAAATCTGACTCCTGTACACCTGAAGAGGTATTGCAATATGTCACAATGCGCATGCGTCAATGCCCGTGTGTACGCGTACGAGTCGAAAGCAGTATACTTTGCCAGGCTGTGCATTCGGCTGTACTCGTACACTCGCGTACACATAAAAAAAAAAGAAGTATGCGACAGGCATTACTCTAACTGTGATCATTTTTTTCTCTAGTCTTTTACACGTTATTTACACTTTATTAAAAACATCTAGTCAAGTGAATCCACCCTGTAGTAGCAGATTAATGGACTTTGTCGTCAGTGTGCACCAAGACGCACTTGGAAAAACCTTCAGTTTTAACGTTGAATTTCAGCCAGCAATCTTTTGCTCCTGTTTCCTGTCTCTCTCGCTGATGCTCATTGTTTAAATGGAAAGAAAAATGGAAAGGGTCTCAGAAGCTTGGCGAGATGCTGTCTTGGGGCTGCATGGATGCACATGATATGAGAAGCAAAATTAAATAAAGTCTGATTGTGTTGAGGGGATTATATCAGGGTTAGTCCTGCACGCTCGGTTGGAAACATGACAGCACAAGAATAATTAGCCCACCTGCAAATATTCCTAACTCACTTACACCGCCCGACTCCAGTGACCACCCTGACAGGGAAAGAAAGTGTGTGCGCTTATAGTATAATATGAACATGCATATATATACACGTGTATGTGTGTGTAAGGATCCCCAGGAGCTCGTAGACCCCAGCAGTGAGAACAGATGTCCAAGTGTAACCTATAGCAGCCTGTAAGTGACCTCCATGTGAGCGGGCCTTCTTGCATTAGCACCTGCCCTTGCTCACGGGGAGGCTGAAAGCGAACTCGTTTTAATTGGAGTATTACTTACGGGCCAGTGTTTCGTTCGCCCTTTGACCCGATCATACATTAAGTGCGTTCAAAAGAACGTAAGAATGCTCTGGAAAAAAGTTTTGAAGAGGTAAACTGGGACAAGGAAATGTGCTTGTTTAATAGTCAGAAGCTGATTGGCTCATGTTGTTTTTTTAGACGTTACCCAGCTCTCCACTAGGTCCCTTGGGGCCCACACTTAAGCGCCATCAGATTATTCCCACAGCTATCGCCGCCCTTTAGGGAAATGCATCATGCATTAAAGGGATAGTTCACCCAAAAAACAATTCTGTCAATGTAACCTGTGTATGACAAAAAAAGGTTTTGTGTCCATACAATGAACGTCAATGGGGTTCAGTGTTGTTTGGTTACCAACGTTCTTCAAAATATCTTCTTTTGTGTTCTGCAGATGAAAGAAAGTCATACAGGTTTGGAATTATGTTACACAAGCAGTACACATTTCTGGGAATAACTCTTTGGTGCTAAAGCGTGGGCCCTAAGGGGCCTGCTGGAGAGCCAGGTCTACTGTAAAAAAACAAAAAAAGAACTGGCTGTTAAGTAGAAGCATATCTATATCCTAATTTATACTTCTTTTCCAAATACACGTTCGTAAGTAATCTATCTTTCTTCAATAAAGGAACTCGTTTTCAGGGACTTGGGGCTTATCACGCCTCGAGCAGGCAAATCCGTTTCGGTAGCTATCAGCATCCCACGCCGGAAAACAAACATTATCCATTTTATCCTATTTGTACTCTTCTCCTAAACATCGATACCTACACTACACTACATGCGGCCGTATCACTTTAAAAAGAATTGTAGCCGAAGGTTCGATATAATGATGGAAAATTATCCGTCTCGCCGAGCAGCAAAACACGGCCCAATACTCCAGGACGTCACAACAAATTTCACTTCATATCCAGCGCGTGCTCAAGGACACCCACAGGACTGGTGGAAATGGGACACTCTTGTGCTGAAATGATGTTTTTGCATTCCACGAGTGACTCTTCTTCGAATTCATTATCCCTCTCTGTTTCTGATATAACTGTGCCGTCTCCGAGAAGAATATGTTTACAGCTTGCTCGACAAACAAGCGTGCTTATTTTGGGGGCTGGTTAACCCCAGGTGTAGATGGGATTGTTTTTAAAGGAGATGAGACAGGGTTGCAGTGCGAGATTGACCTCTGGATTAAAGGTCAGTCATGTGATGCTGTGATTTTAAAATCGAACACTAGAGAGGTATAAATGAAATTTTTCGCTTTCTGTGGTGCAAAACTCGCCACTATAATTTCAGGGTCTTGGGTGTGATTGCCACGGCATTATGCGGTTGCTAGGGTGTTCTGGGTGGTTGCTAGGTGACTTCTTACTTTCATTCGATTGTCGGATTATAGCTGCAATCCATAACATTTGCCTCTCTATCTCTGTTTGAAACATAAGACTGCAGGTTACTTTACGTATTTATCTTTACATGGGTTTATGCCAAATGCCGTCAAAATGACATTGTTTATCGTATGCAACAACTCAAATTATAAATCGTTATTATAAACTTGCCGTTGCGATTTTTGTTCATTTTTAACCAAAACAGTGTATACAGATTATTTCTTTCCCTGTTTTTACTTGCTGAATTCTTCTGTGTTTCCTCCCAGCTCTGAAATGATTAGAAAACAATTGTACGATACAAGCGTAGCATGTTGTGTTTGCATACTCTAGGTGTACGTTTCAAATTCACACTTCCACTTAATTTTAGATGCGTGAAAAATATTAAACAGTTTCACAGTGGCACATTGTTTGTTACGCCAACACAGTGAAGCATCTGTTCCCCCTGTCCCAGTTTAGCCCTACATGTGCAGTATCAGAATAGTTTCCTTATCACAGGGTTCGAGGCGTGTTAGATGGCGATCGCTGACAGCCTTATAAATGGTTTCCTCAAAAGTTTTGACGGTTATTTATAACAGGACTTTTTCTGTTCTGCCGCTCGGCTTTATTGTTCTAGTGTAAGTCAGATTGGTCGGGGTCAGGAACGCCTGTAGCAATAACGCCGTCCCTGGAGTCGGGCCGGTTTCTGACCTAATTTAAAAATGTTTTATCCGTGAGCTTTAGAGTAAAGAGTCAGTATATATATATTTATATATTTAGACCATTTAAATGTTTTATTTAATCATCATTTCTAGATGAATTGTGGCCATTCCAGTCCAGTGTTTGTTGAATTTCAACAAAACCAAACCTCAGGAGTGTCATAAAGTCATCCAAAAGCAATGTGAAAGACTGACAGCATGACAAGACACATGAAAACTGTGATAAAATCAAGGTTATCAAATAAACACCAATTTTTTAACTTTTCCTAAATACATGTAGAAATATGACTTTTATATTGCTTAAAAGTGAATATAAACGTTTTCTTTGCAGTATTTGAGGTCTGAAAAAATACAGAGCATCTTTTCTGTTATTTTTTCATGTTTCTCCGGTTTTCATTTTCTGCAAATAGATGCAAATAGAAACAATATTTTTGTTTGAAATTTGGGAGAAATATTGTTAGTAGTTCACAGAATAAAACAAAAGTAACCATTCTACTTAAACACATAAATAGTAAATTCAGAAAAACTGAAAATAATTTTGAAATGGTCTCTTCTTTCTGCGGCTGTATATAGACATACAGGTAACATATAATAACATATACTTAAACATATAAATCTAAAAGGCTACAATGTTTTAACATTGAATCATTCTCTCATTATATCTTTAAATAGAAAAACTGGCCAAAATAAATTTGAAGCCCCAGCTATTTTCCCTTAAATGTGAATGTTTTCACATGTTTAAATTGAATTTTAACAAGTCAGGCTTGCACATTCACACTTGCGACGCAAACCTAACACGTAATCTAATGCATAATTACAATCTCATGAACAAGCTTGATTCATTAAGATTAATTTCTTCATGAATTGGTGTTATATTTTTTACCCGCATTGCAGTGGGTTCAACCAATTGAGGCCTTTCAGCTACTCTAGTTCGCAAAATAAACACCTCAATAGCCCTTTGCCCAAGACTCTAAGGTGACTGTGAGATGCTACATGACAAAACACACAAACGCACAGAGAGAGAGAGAGACTAGGACAATCAAAAGTGTAGCTAGATGGAGCAGAGGTTGTGTTCTCCTCTGGGACCCTGTTTCTAAGGAAAGATGGTTTATTTTGTCATCTCTTCTCTCTCCGTTTCTTTTTTCTTCCCTGATTTGTTGCAGAGGGCCCTTAAATGTATTAAACCCACCAAAGCGCCTTTCAGACTAAAAAAAGGGCACAGCCGTAAGAGAACAGACGCATCTTCGGCTTTGATGAAGAGGAGAGGGACTCGCTCGATGGTGACCAAATTTGATCCCAGAAATTACCCACAATCCACAGTGTAAGAGGAGGGGGTTACAGGCTGGTAGATTTGTACATTTGTGGCACCTGCCAGTTTAGATACAGACTGTTGTTGACAAGAGATGAGTGTTACTATAAGAGAAACGTACTGTGTGTGTGCGCTCAAACATTTCGATGCAGATTGCTTCCAGTTTCTTCTGACCCTGAGGAAAGAAGAATCACAAATGAGATCCCAATTTATCCGTTGTTTCTCCTACAGTAGATAACAATGAGAATGAGATTCCATAGAGAGCAAATGGCCAAGTCCTTGGTTTTTTCACTTTTGTCTTTTGTAAACTTTTTGTTACTTTACTTGAACTGTGTTGATTCTCTAAGATAAGTTTGTATTCAAAAATCTGATTTCATTTTGAATTCATATCATTTCATAATAAAGACACATTCAAGATATATTTTATGCCTGATGAGGAATAACATTTTCATCTGGAGAAAAACAAAGCAAATCATGTAGATTTCACCATTGGGTTTCATTCTGTGTCTCATTCCCCATGTTCCCTTTAAAGTAAGAACACAGAGCGCAGGATAAAAACATCACAGTGGGACTTACAAAGATATTAAAGTTAGATATTATGGGTCATAAAATAAATCCAAGCTCTTATCAGTTCAAGAACAAGCCGTCTTTTATCTCCGTGTCTGTGCTTAGGAAAGAAAAAATATCTGAACATAATGAAGATTTTGTTATTTCTCATGCAAATTAAATGCTCTATTGGAATCTCATTACCGGCTCCTTTCTCAAACAAGCTTTGAGAATGTGAAACGCTGAATAATTAGGCCTAATGTAATGTAAATGCATTTATTAAAGAGGTTTACACAGCGGTTGACCCTGAGCTGATTTACACTAGAAATATCAAGAGGAGCGTAGGATCAGATCAAAAGAAGAGCCCGCAGTCTTCTCTCCAAACTTTTAAATATTCTGAACCGCGCACTTTTACGAAACCTCGCTTTGATACGGATCTGGTGCTAAATGACTGGGCTAGGTCTCTTTTTTTGCCCTGAAACACAGTGTGAAGATATACTTCCGTTTGAAGATCTTTCACTTCAAGTCTTAGTCAAGACATTATGAAACCTTAATATCTTCATAGCTTTGAACGATACATTAGAGTATCTGTTTTGGCCTTAAATAGAAATTCTCACTTCATCGGTTGATGTGTTGTTTACTCCCTCATGTTTCTCGTGTTTGCTGTTGTTTGTAATCAATGTTTATCAGAAAAGTCTTTGGAGATTCATTGTCACATCCATAATTAATGAACTGAGCGCTCTGGGAGAGAGAGAGAGAGAGAGAGAGAGAGAGACTTAATTTATAAAATGTAAGATGGCCGTATTTTGTTGTTCAAGATGGCTTTGGAGTGTTGTTTTAATATATGACCTGAAAATGTTATCGCTCAAACATTGCTCATTTACAGTTTTCAGTGTTTTGTTTTAGTTTCAACCAGTCTCAGATGTTTCTCCTGAATTGCTTAGGAGAAATGAAAGTAAGACAGAAACTCATGAAGAGTACGGAGGTGTAAAGTGAATGTTGAAGAGGTAAAATAATGTGGATTGGGGTAAATTTGATGAGAAATGTTTGAGTTCATATTGAGATCTTCAATAATATTGATTTGATTTTTGAGATCTCTACTGAAGACGTTTGTGAAGTCTTTCTCCCAAGACATATCTGAGACCCAGCAGACAAAGATAAGGCTTCTATTTGCTCGCCATTTAATCTCATTGATGTCTAGCAGAAATAACTGATATCTCATCTGTGATTTGTCTTTCTTATTGGAATATAATGCACTGTTTCAAAGTTTTTCCTTCACAGTTTTACCCACGTTCCTCTGCTCCTCTAATACGCAGCACATACCCGTGCTAGCTCCGGCATGCCGCCATCTTGGATTTTCGGGGCTATCAATCTCCATCCAGAAATAACGTCTCAGATTAATGACCTCACTATCCTGCTGTCCCTCACTGATTACCTCACCACGGCCACCCATAACAGAGCCATTTGGATGTGCGGGAAACCTAGCCCCGGCCCATCATGTTTTCAGTAATGATGGAATGAGACAATGGTATGAGAAATACAACGAGAGATGGGAAAGAAAATGAGAAATCGGCCCCCGAGTGGAATGTAATACCGTCTCTGTGTGTACAGCCTGGTGATCCAAGTTTCACCTAAATACTTGCAAAATAGAAAATTATGTGAGCTTACATCTACAGACCACAGATTTGGAGTATTGAGCCACTAAGCAACATGCTTAAAAACCCATTAGAACACCTCAGTGAGCCAGATACAAGCACCTTGGCAACCACAGACAACACCCCAGCGACCACACATAACACCCACAAAGTGTTGAGTTTTGCAGGTGCAAGCACAATTCAGAATTTCTTAGGAAAATAAAACGCTAGTTTAAGATGCTTTGCCGAATTCTTTCTGTGAATGGCAACAAGCTTGATGGTTCTTTGATGGACCCAGATGTTCATCGTTCACATGTGCCTCATACCTTTCAGTTGTCCGTTCACAGGGGTAAACATCTTCACGGACCACTCGGCGGTCAGGAGTTCACAAGGGCCGACAAGAAGTGTTGGCAGCAATCACGGTGTGGGATTTACCACCATCAGAATTGATCATATCAAGTGTAAGCAATCAGATTCCACGCCACTAAAGGAGTTTAAGACGAAACCTCAGAAGTAATACAGGAATACATCTGCAAAATATAACATGAGAACATGAGTTATTATTAATATAAGATGTTTAGCCCTGTAGGAAAGAGGCATTTTCATTTCAATGTGTCTCATTTAATTGGATTCAAAATCTCGGATTTCTTTCTCATTTTGAATGAGACTTAATATTGAGCTTGAATGTATAAAGACCTTACAAAATGAAGCGTTATCTTTACCTTAGAATGAGATCTTTCTGTCTACATACACCGCGGGTCCCCTTGCATGGAATAAGCAGGGCTGGGGAGTAACGAAATACATGTAACTTAGTTACGTATTTTAAATACAAAATTTGAGTAACTGTATTTCATTACAGTTACTTTTTAAATGGTGGTAATCAAATTACAGTTACATCCGAAAAGTATTTTAGATTACCAAAGTGATTACTTGGAATTTCAATGGCATTTATTTCATTTAAACTTTATATTAACTGTAACGGGCAATTCATGTAAACGGCGATCGGTGATTCTCTGACTCTAACAATCTGCAAAAGCATCCCAAACTACAGTACTGCTCATTTTCATGCCCCTCGCAGATTATGCAAAATTTGAATAATTTTAACTAAATAAGAGGGATCTGGGTTCATAGAAATTGCATATTAATTTTATTTAGAACTGTTCTGAAAAAGGTATTTCACGCAATAGAAGCTTTCATATAATCCATTACACAATATGAGCCAATTCATACAAATTGCCACATAAACAAATTGACATACCCTTGAAACTTTAATGTCTGCGAGTCCCTTGTTTAAGTAATTTGTTTAGGTAATTGCGACTTTTTATCTCAGAGTTCTTTTATCTCACAGTTCTGACTTTTTCTCACAATTGCAAGATTGTAACTCACAAATCTGATTTATTTTCTTAGAATAGTGAGAGATATACACTCACAATTGCATCTGTCAGTCCAATGAGAGAAAAAACAGACTTTTTCTCAGAATTGCGAGCTTGAGAAAAAAAATCGGAATTGTTATAAAGTTATAAAGTCAGAATTGCATGAAATAAACTTACTATACAAATGTCAAAATTAAGAGATCTCGCAATTGTGAGTTTTTCATGCAATTCTGATTTCATAACTTGCAACTGCGAGTTTAAATCTCGCAATTCTGAAAAAACAAAATTGTAATTTTTTATTTAGTGATGGAAACAAGTTTCCATGAAACACAATGCAGCATTCAGAGAAGGGGGTGACAATGTTTAAACAGGATGATGTGTAAAGATTTTTATTTTGTTTATAGATAAAAAAAATGTAGTTCTTCCCTTCACATTAAGCATGTATAACCACATGTTTCCCAGAAGACATTTGGCCTCCAATTCAAAAAAGTTTACACACCCCGGCTCTTAATGCATTGTGCTGCCTTTTTGAGCGTCAGCATTTTTCCTTTTCTTTTTTTAGATTGTGTGCTTTTTTGCTTTGAGATATATTTTGGAAAACTAATGTTTAAAATAAAATGCAGAGGAAAACCAAGTCCTCTGTTTGGTGATCCCTTTGTGTTACGTACCTTATCAGTATTCCAAAGTATTCTAAAGTATTTCGATTAAGTTACAGAACTTGTGTAATCTAACGAAATACGTTACAAATTACTTTTTAAAGCATGCATTTTGTAATCTGTAGTGAAATACATTTTAAAAGTAACCTTCCCAGCCCTGGGAATGCGCCATGTTGTTTCTACAGTAGCCCCAAAAGGACAAACTGTACAGAGCGCGTTTCATAATACGTTATCTTCTTCGGCAAAGAAGCGAAAATGTGATGACATCCAAGTCCTTCGTCAGCCACCGTAGTGCTTCGAAAGGGAGGGGTGGAGTGAGCCGTTGGTGGCAATTCGCTGGAAACATACTAGCAACACAATGGAGCATTGAATATACTCTGAATAGACAGGCACAATTTGAAACGGGCGGACAACAGCGGCTCCCCGGCACTCGCCGTCTTTGACACTACGAACATGTGCGAACTGAGCAAGACAAGAAAACAGATGCATGAATTGACAATTGTACAAGTGTAACAGCAAAATCCCTGAAAAAGAGATTTACTCGATGTGCGTTGAGGCTTTTTGCAACACAAAAGAACGTTCGATTCCTCGAATTGAAGATGCTTAGAGCTTATAGATCTGGAGTAACGCACACTTACACATAAAGCTGGACGGTAAAGGGATTTCTATTGTGTGAATATAGAAATGTGTCAAATATGAGATTTTTTTATATAATTTTTATTTACACATGGTAAATTGTTACCAAACACGGGGGAATGCGAAAAGACAGAGATGAATGTGTTGTAAACAAGTAAAAACACAAGAAGTTGTTATTAAGGGGTCTTTGGCACAACAAAAGTAGTTTATGGTTGCCTAGCAAAGCCACAAAATGGCACATTAATTCAGAATTTAATTTTCACAGGTGAGTGCGTATCGGCTAGTTTACAAAGGCTTCAAATGGGGCTCGTCCAATCTGTAACTTTTTGTAGTTAAAAATAAGTTAAAATCAGTAATTGAGCAGGTACTTTAAAATCTGCATAAAAATTTATATGAAGCAACCTGCAATTTTGAAACAGAGATGGCGACAGATATATAACATATAATAAAAACACTTGAGATCACATTTGCAGTAAATGCTTGAAGTCCATTTGCAGTTACATTGTTTTAGACATCACAGCATTTTCTAACATCTCTAGGGTTGACTGACACACTTGCCTTTATAGGATATCGAGAAGTCGTCCATGAATGACCGTAAGGCTCATGCTGAGAGGTCTGTTAGATTTGAAATGGCTCTCAGTTGGATGATAATGTCTGATAATGTTGCATTGGCCTAGTTTTCTACAATGTTGGACGTTTACTTCAATGATGGACGCAGAGGCTATTTATTGTTCCATAAATCAGCTGGAAACATTTTCTCTGCCATCACCTGCCTCAGATTAGTTTTTTTACGTGTTTGGTCTTTATCAAGAGCTTCTAAATTTGGCAGCATAGTTGAGAGATTTTCTCTTTTAGAAAACTGAGGCTGCCTAACATCACATCGCAACATGCATTCGCTAAAGACATTTGGATGTAAATGTATTTAAGCTTGAATCTAAATGTGGAAACATTACAACGAATTGAACTGAGCAATAGCTCACATAACGCATAGTTGCAAAGAAACAACCCTCCACAGATTATTTGCTAGCAAATATTTACTTTTATCTCATATATTTACCTCACAGAGCTTTTTACCTCATATTTACCTCACAGCATCTTTTGTCTCATTTCCTCACAGTGCTCTATACCTTATACAAGCATGAAAAAATAAGAGACTTTATTCAGCATTTCTGCATGTATTGTGGTCATTCTAGTCCATTGTTTGTTGAATTTAAACAGAAATAAGCATCAGGAATGATATAAAGGTTCCCAATGTTAATGCAAAGACGCATGAAAGTTGTCAAAAATCAGACTCATTCCATCATATATTAATTTTTGAACTGATTCTAAAATACATGTAAAACATCAGTGTTGTGTTGTTTAAACATGAACATGAACTTGTTTTCTATGTATTCAAGATCTGCAAACATTGCATCTTTTTTGTTGTTTTGACCCATTTGTCCCATTTTTTTACAAATAATAAAATAAATAAGTAAAAAAAATATAAATTTACATTTATGCATTTGGCAGACGCTTTTATCCAAAACGCCTTACATTGCATTATACTATATAATTGTTTCTAATTATGTGCCATCCCTGGGATCGAACCCATGACCTTGGCGTTATTAGCGTCATGCTCTAACCACTGAGCTACAGGAAAAAAAACATATATTTTGCAAATATTTATTTTTTTAATTTGGGGAAATGCTGTCAGTAGTTTACAAAAGGAAACTAAAATGATCGTTTTAGTCAAACACAAAATTGTAAATTCAAAAAACCTCAAAATCATTTTGGAGTGGTCTCTTATTTTTTCACATATGTATATTTACCTCACAACCCTTTATACTTAATATATTTATTTGTTACATAATGTACTTCACAGCACTTTTTTAAACCTCGTATTTCCTTTACAGAACATTATACTTAGCATTATACAGCACTTTGTACCTCAATAAATTACCTCACAGCACTTTATACCTCAATAACTTACCTTACAGAATCTACCTCATATATTTCACTATGTGGTGTACAGAATATTCTCACTCACACAATAACACCGTGTCTACACTGGATGCGGCACGGCGCGATGAAACGCGACAAGAGACAATAGAACGCATTAGAACCCATTATAATTTTTTTATTTGTCCACACCGGACGTGGCGCAATGCGGCGAGACAATCCCATTAGAACAAGCCATGTGTCGCATTGCGCCGCGCCATGTCTGGTGTAGACACGGTGTTACATTTCATACAGTACTGTTTAAAATAAAATATTAACATTTTAGACTTTTCCCCCAAAATTGGTTAAAACCTCATGAATCCTCTCATATACAAACCCTACGGGTTTATCCACCGATATTTCTAGTAAATATTTTGTTGATTATGTGAAATGAGTATCTAGAACACACACTTCTGCTCATTTGAGCAATCTGTGACTCACACTCTGGGCCGGTCATGACAAACAGCTTGCAACTATAATTAGCCGCTAAAGACTAAATAAAGCCATCTTGATCTGGACTTTCTAGTACTGTATGATGACATTATTGGGGCAAACTCAAACATGCCAAGATGGGCTTCGTTTTAGTCCAAATAGTGATGATAAGAGTGTTTTTATTCATAGGAGAAATGTCTATTTGTATTGTGAGAGTTGCTAAGCTAGCAGCTAGTCATTAGCCTCATTTATGATGTCGTTCAAAATATGACGTTACAGTAGTTGCAGTGTTGCCAGTTTTCCAGCCCAAAGGCTCACTAAAACCCGCCCACTCCAAGAAAAACCAGCTCAAATTTTAACTGCCAAATAATGTTATAGAAATGTATTGCAATGTCAATCAATGATGATAATGACCATTTTATCTCCTAACACGAAGTATGACCAGATGACAAAATATAATAAAAACCAGGAAAACAGATAAAATGGATCAAACATAACAAATGCATTAAAGAGAGTTAGAAAATATGTCCAGAAACAACTTCAAAGCGACAATCAAGAAATTAACCAATGACGTTCACCCTCAAAAAACACATGCATGCAAATTTTTGTGCAAAAAGTGCCCACTGTAATGAATAGGAAAGCAACGTAAATAGGCATTTTACACTCGTTCATGAACTTCATGCACACACCACGGAAGCCAAAAATGTGCAATTTGTTGATACATACTTATACGACAGAACAAAAAAGAACCACAGCAACAATAATGCGATTACCGTAAAGTCCAGCAGCTGTCAAGGACGACTTTGCCAGAGTAATTTACAGTCTGTACAGTTTAAAGGTGTGCTAACGAGGAACAGAAGTAACTTACTATAATCCCATATTCAGTTAGATTTTTATTAAATCATTCAACTGTGCACTGAATTCAGTTATAGTTTACAAAGTCTTCGAGTCTGTCACCACATGTGTAATCCACGTTGTGACATTTGAGTTACTCTACCTACCGCGCATATACAGTATATCTGGGCCACTTTGGCATTGCGATCACTTCAATATACATAGTCTGGTCCTTTATCGCGCCAAAACCCCAACACTCACGAGTCATCACATCTCAACGGTAGATTAATTGACAGGTCTCCCTATCCCAGACCCAGACCTGATTGGTTAAACTGAACCAATAGGACTGTGTTGAGGAATAATGTGTTTATGACTGCACTCGCTACACATTATTTTTGAACGTTTTGAAATAACTTGACTAAACAAAAGCAATGAAAAGGCAAGCTGCTTGGCTGGGTTTTAAATTTCATAAGCAGCCCAAGTTTTGTCCACCCGCCCAATGCATTTTTCTCCGGTCTAACTCGTTCAAAAGAAGCCCAATCTGGCAACACTGAGTAGTTGTGTCTGAGTTGTTGCGTTAATCGCGATTCATTGCATCCAGAATAAAAGTTTGTGTCTGTGTACTGTGCATATCAATTTTGTATTTATAAACACACATGCATACATTTAAGAAAACTATCAAATATAAAAATTAATAAACGTTTATATTTAATTTAAATTATAAACAAATACATCCAAATATTTACTAAATATATATTCATGTATGTGTTTATAAATACAAAATTAATATGCACAGTACACAGACATATTATGTAAACACAAACTTTTATTCTGGATGAGATTAATCGCAATAAATCGTTGGACAGCGACAATCGTTTTTTTTGTAATTATTTTTAGTACTGTATTAGTAGGTTTTTTAAGTCGATGCAGACGACGGATTGGTCTTCGCCAGGTTGTTGCAGGTCGCAACATTGATGCGTTAATGAATCTGTTCATCAGTGACTATTAAGTGTTTTTATCTGCGACGTACAGCATTCTTTGTGAGAGTGAAGGACATCACGCACATTCCCACACGTATCACCTCACAGCTGGAGAATGTGAAATACTTTCATTACGGCTTGTCATTATCACAAGCATCAACAGCAAATCCTTTTCTTCTGAGACATGCACTTTGGTTTTGCTTCAAAGGCATTTTACTTGTTTTTTAAAGATGCCAACATGAAACCCTACAGAAATGCTTGTATAGTGAATAAATCTTCGAATTCCACCTCGTTTTGTAAAGCCTTTGATTTGCATGGTGGAGAAATCCGTACTTTCAAATCACAGAACGAGCTGTACCATGTGTTATTTTGAGAGAAGGTCACAGCTTTTTTGTCACCCACCGGGGTCGAATATAATGACAGGAGAACTTGTCTTCTCTAGATTGGACATTAAGAGGACGGCAATCAGACCTATTTGTACCGAGCGGGATGTTCTTCACATTGGGGATGGAGAAGTGAAGCGACGTGTGAGGGAGCGAGAGAGGAAGTGAGGGAGATGTCGAAATAGGGTGTGAATTATTCCATTTAAGACGTGACCCTGCTTCAGTAATTTTCAACGGCGGCAAAATCATTCATCATTTTGTCCCCTTTCAAACACAGAATGGAATTCCACCCTTGAGCAAACTCTACCGAGCCTGGCTTGCATTCCAGATCCTCAGATTTATGCCAAGACAGGTAAAAAGCGCATATTTCAACCCTGAGTCCACGAGCGAAGAGATTCAGATGTGCATAAGCTCGGAATTAAATAGCTTTGAGAAAAGATACTGTAACACAACAAGATATTAAAATGTACATTGTAATTAACATCTTTGAACAATTTGTTAATTTACTTTGCTTTTTTTAGTTTAGTTTTAGTTTTTTTTTAGAAGGAAATTGATTTCGTGGGGTGTGAAAGGACTATTAATTCAACATATTAAAAAGTTTTATGTTATTTAATAATAATACGGAACAAACAAGCAAATACCCAAGTGTTTACAGAAAGTCTACCAAAGGGTGTAAATTATTATAATCAAAGTTTTAATAAATTATAATTCGTTACCTTTTCCAGCTTATACAGTTTTAATTTCTTTAATGTGTTATATAATATATAATGAATTAGTTCAGCCAATGACCTTTCCATCACCAATCGTATTCATTTAAGGCCACGGCACACGCTTACCGCTCGGCAGGTGCCGTATCCATCCGTTACTCTCGCGTCCGGCCACACCAGAGCGAAGCAGCAGGCATATTTAATATTTACAGGCCAAGATGAACCTTTAATGGGCTTGAACGACTCTAAGCGCACAGATGAGGCCTAGTGCAATATTAATGACTTTGAGAATGAAAACGCACAGCGGGGTACACACGCAAATACTTATTTGTCGAGGGAGAGCAGGACTGTTTAGACAAACATGGGTTTTGTGAATTATCCAGAAATAACACACGAGAGACTCATATTCCCAGCACGGAGCCAAACAGAATGGATATGTGGATGGATATCTTGGTGTCATTACTAACGTAGTGCATGCGGTTTGTAATCAGGGACCATATTAGAATCCATAGGGCCCCAACTTTTATAAACTACAGTTTTGCAGAGGTTTTCTGTTGTCTTGAGGACAAAACTTTAATAATTAAAAATTAAATGATGTTTGTATGATGTTTTAAACACGCATTACGTCTATGTTATGCTATGCTTGAGCGTTATACTGTGAACAGTGTTGTCTTATCTTATGAAGAACGTTCAGAAACATGTGAGATAAAGTTGATAACTGTAAACATCACTTAAAAGTGTTTACTATAAAGTGCCCTTAAGCAATAAAATGTGCCTCTGGGCTCTTGCCTATTGAAAATATTTCACATGTTTACCCGTACGACTATTTAGTTCAGTGGATCTCAACCTTATTGCCTCCAAGACCCCCCCACAACAATATTTGAAAGCCCCCCCACTCAAAATTTCTGCCATAATTACATATTAAAAACATATTTGTATAGTTATAGAATATCCCAAATCTAATACATTTATTGATTTTACTTTGTTTTAGCTTTTTTAAATGCATGTTTTCTCTTACTTGAAATCATTTAAAAGTTATCTCGACGCCCCCTTTGAGGTTTCTTTAGCCCCCCTAGGTTGAGGCACACTGGTTTAGTAGACGAAAGTTGAATTATTGCACAAGTTGCAAGCTATGTGTGATTGCATATGTATCATAATGATGATGTCACAATGTGGCCTTTATTCATTTCCATTAAAGATTCATTGATATTCATTTGGTAATAATAAGGTCATTCATTTCATCTCTTATAAATTCTGCATTCGATTGTGTCCTTGTGGGCATTACGCTCTCTCTTTCTTAACTTTAATAACGTACACTAACCCAAATCTCAATTTACCACTTATGGCATCAGATGTGAATTAAGAAATTACTTTGAGCTTAATGACATTTTTTACCTTCTACAATGTCGCGTATACCTCTGAACATTTGTGGCCCCAGGTGGCCGCCTGCCGCGCCAATCTGATGGCACAAAAAGGTGCGCCTTCATTATTGTCTGTTTAATATCCTGAGAGATCCAGAGCCCCGATATCGGAACGATGGGAGTGAAACAAGAATCTGGTGGAGACGCAATGGGGTAAAATGAACACCACTTAAAATCTCATCAGACACACACGCGCACTCTTTAACTCGGCTAACCTCTAATATTCCCACTGTTACACAAGCAGATCCTTACGCAGGTTTACTCATAAATCACGTCTTACTTTCTCCCTATGATGTTTCATTGATATTAAAGTATACTACATTATCTTATATTTGTATGTGGGAAAATATTTTATGAATTCGTTTTATAGCTCAGCTGGTGGAGCGTCACGCTATGAATACCAAGGTCATGGGTTTGATTCCCAAGAAACTCACATGTACTAATAAACATGGACCTTGAAGTTTTTAATGCGACCGTCATCATATATCACATTTCAGTGCGCGTGATCGCTCTTCAGTGTTTCTCTAATGTCGGTGATCACACGCAAAATGACGCGCGCATGCAGTGGCGTAACTTTGGTTTGAAGAGTGGTGGGGACAAATAAATAAATAAATTGTTTCTGTAATAACTCTGTGGGAATATTTATCATATAGTGGTCGGTCCATCCATTGGCTACTCTGCTTTTCGACTCCAGCTCTCACAGTAACCTATGTGGTTCCCAAACTGTGATTTGGGGAAGTTCACTTGGCTGTTGAGGTGCATTACACTTAAAAACAGTTTATTCCTATATCTAAAAATGTCACTTGTTCGTTTGTGCTTTGACACTGGATGCGCAAGGAAGTGCCGCGAGCGTGGATGATGCACACGTTTCTGACTGGGATCGAACCCATGACCTTGCCGTTGCTAGCGCCATGCTCTAACCACCGAGCCACAGGAAAGCTGTGGCTAAAGAAAAGGCCTCAAACTGGAGGTTCAATCTGGGTTGTGTATTTATTTTCAACTTTTTGAGTGGTTGATCTTGCCTTTCAACAATTCCGAGATTGGGGATCATGGGCTCAAAAAGGTTGGTGACCACTGCTATAGAGGTCATGGGTTTGATCACTAGGGAATATACAGTATATAGGATGTATAGCTTGAATACGCTGTCAGTCAGTTTGGATGTTTCTGTTGAATAAATAGATTTGGGGAAGAAACAGAATGACACGTGCAAACATAACAGCAATGATTTTCTTAAAGGGGCAGTTCACCCAAAAATAAAAATTCTTGAATCGTTTTCTCAACCTGTATGACTTTCTTTCTTCTGCAGAACACAAAAGAAGATATTTTGAAGAATGCTGGTAACCAAACAACACTGATTGTTGACTTGTATGGACACGAAAGCACTGAGACATTTCTCAAAATATCTTCTTTTGTGTTTCACAGCAAAAAGAGTCGGATAAAGGCTCTGAACCACACGAGGCTGAATAAATAACGACTAATGAATTAGAAAATTATGGATTTTAGTTTTTGGGAGAAATGTCCCTTCAAAAGACTGGACTAAAAGCTTTATTTAGAAAACCTGCTTTGGAAGTTCACCAAACCTAAAACAACTCATTTAAGAGCAGTTAAATAGAATAGAAGTTCATCGATTGCCTGCCTTTTGACTGTTGACGTCATATCTTATCAGACCTGCACAGTGTGAATAAAACACGAGAAGGCTTCCCGCAGAGTGACATATTGCCGGTGTTAGAGCGCGTTTGCGGGGTCGTATGTTATGTTTGTTGTCTGATGTTGGCTGGCATTGGCTCACGCTGCGCTGTCACTCTCAACGCTAAATTACTGTGTAGAGACAGCACGGGGTTCATTAGAAAGCTGGGGGCTGACCTGTGAATATGGCAAAAATAAGAGGCATATTTTCTCTTTTCTCCAGAGTGCAAGTTAATTGACAACTGTATGATATTACATTCCACACAACGCCGCATCAGCACATCCCTCTGGTGCGTTTGAGTGGTGATGTGTTTGTCTGTTCGTTGACGTGAAGTTTGCGCAACCCATTTTTCAGCTATCGAAAACATCACGTCTAGGTGAAAACTCTCTCTCTCTCTCTCTCTCTCTCTCTCTCTCTCTCAATATTCAGTTTCAATTTTAGTGTGCTATATTGACATAAATACAAAAAAATATATTGCAAAAGCATCTGGATGCATACAAAACAGTGTGCAATGTAGTTTAAGTTTGTGCAAAATTAAATACAGTGAAATAGCAAAAAAATAGAAAGAAAAATAAATACAGATTTACAAATTATACATTTATTTACAAAGTTCCTCTCTCTCTCTCTCTCTCTCTCTCTGTCTCTCCTCTGTAATCACCCGCAAGCCATCTGTTCGTCTCCGCCCCTGAAATACGCTGGGGGAATGCTGACACCGTGCGTCCCCTCTCCTCCTGACTGATGTGGGACGCCGCTGACTTCCAGTGACTTTCACTCACACACCATCCGACCGCCGAGATTGGCTATCTATCCGATCCTGGCAGAGATTTACAGTCGCTGAACGTCCTGTTGTTGAGAAAGTGAAAAAAAGATGAGCGCGAGGAATGGACGGATTCGGAGGGAGAGACAGAGATAGAGTTCGTGCGGACACGAGTGTGCATCGACTGGCCAACATGAAAACAATATGATGGAGATGGTCGGAACAAAATACTACGTTACCGTCTGGTATTTACTAAATTGTATTTCGAAAAGATGAAATAATGCACTGTAAACATTTACAAATCAAGACGTGTAGTTAGCAGCTCACAAATTGAAACCTTCTTTTGTGTCCGTACAATGGAAGTCAATGGAGTTCAATGTTGTTTGGTTACCAACATTCTCCAAAATATCTGCTTTTGTGTTCTGCAGAAGAAACAAACTCATACAGGTTTGGAATGACACGAAGGTAAATAAAAGATGAAAGAATTTTCATTTTGGGGTGAACCACTGGTTTAACTTTTGGCCATCTAATCGAAAAAGGGTGCAAAGGGGGAGATCCTAAAAATAGCACTTGTCATTGCTTTTGGTTTATTCATCATACTGAAATGGAATGTCAAGTCAGGTGCATTGCATTGTGGGATACAATATCAAATGTAGCAGGCCATCATTCAGCGCATGCTTATGCGTGCCGCAAAAATAGGATTAGCTGTCGTATGCTATTCCAAGCATGCACATTATGCAGCACTGTCACAGCTGTCCATATTCCAGCCTACTGGAACTTTTCATACATGTATTGCGCACTTCGAAATCCATCAATAAAATTGTTTGGCCGAACGCCCACGATCTCCACAAGTGTAATGGCAAGCGCGAACGCATAATGAACTGGAATTAGTTCATAATCAATTGCATAGTCAATCTGCACTTTAATAGTGTCTCGGCCATCGAAAGGAAGGATTAACCTCATGATTCAGGAAATGAAATTAATGAAGTAGATAAGCATAGCCCCGCATGCTGAATAATTCATTCAGAGGGTATTAAAGTGCCGCTGCCCCGGTCATCGTCAGAATAAACATACTGACCCATATAATGCGTCCGTCGTTGTGTTACCAAGCGGTTGATGATTGTGGGATATTAGTATTGTGTATCGACGCCAAAGGTTACAGAGCTGTCGAACTGTGAAGTATTGTGGCCAGAGATCGCGTTTGAGAAAGTTAGCACTTGAAAAGCATTCAATTTCAATAGCATTTTACCTAATATCATTGGAAGAATCATGTTCAAAGCTGTTATGAAATTGCAAATATATGCATATTGTGTTTTCTAATTATTGTGTATATATATATATATATATATATATAGACTCATATAGTATATACTGTATATATATATATATACAGTATATATATATTAATATTTTTCTTTTTTATAGATTTGTACATTATCTGCAAAGCATTTGAATTATGCAACTGTTGCATTTACTGTATATTACATTTACATGTATACATTTGGCAGATTTACAGTTGATTAATTGTATACTTTTTCATTATTAAGTGCGTTTCCTGGACAGCCTTTTGGATTGCCAATGCAATGTTCTACCAATTGAGCGACAGGGACACCATCCATAGGCAAACCTTGAAACAATAATAGCTATTATAGTAGTGTTATAATAGCTTTTATAATTGCATTTACAGCCGTTCTCATCCTTTGCGATTTCAATCACAATACTTTCAATCGCAAGCCGAGCTCCTTATTCACAGAAAAACGAGCTGCGCGATGAATGAGAAATGAACCGTTCATAATGGGCAGCATATGTTGTTACCGACGGACAGGCTTGAATTATGAATAGCTTATTTCATTCATCGGCACAGGTGAGGCCACCGACATATCTGAAAACGAACTTCAATGGAAAGTATTGAAGGTATTTTATTACTTCCTGGCGGGGGAAATTATTCCCTGATGGCGAGTTGGTTGTTGAAAACTTTATCCAATGAAGATTCAAGTCATGTTTTGTGCCAAAGAAGAATAAGTGTTGAAGGTCTAAAAACTAGAATGAAAGGAACAGTACACCCAATAATGAAAATGATGTCATCTTTTAATCACTCGCACATTGTTCCAAATCTGTTTGACTTTACTTATTCTGCAGAACACAAAAGGTAAATGAAGTGTTTTGTAGACCATTGAGATCTGAAATGTGCCGTTTCGTACAGTTAAGGCTTTACAAATAACTTTTGTGGTACTTTTTTGTTGTTTTAAAGCTCAATAACCCGAGTCCCCATTCACTTCCATTATATGATGACAGTGGTCAACATTCCTCAACACTCCACAAGATAAAGTCACACAGGTCTTAAATGACATTAGGGTGAATAAATGACATTTTTACATTTGACATTTTTTGAGTTAACTCATCCTTTAAACACCCTTTTGATTGACATGCTAATCAAAAACATAGTATACAGGTAGTGAATGCTTTTATGGAAAAGCGTCCATTTTTTCGTGTCTTCATAAGCACATTTCCCATGCGGCCACATCTGAAGGTCAGCCCTCAGTCACCGACGGCGATACCTCATCCTATTTGAAATTTGTGCTACAAGAAAATCCAGTAATTTAATTTAAAACAGAAGAGAATCTCTTTTCTCCATTTCCTGGAGGTCACTGGCTCCGCAGCTACAGGAGGTCACTTTCCGCAGGAAATGTAATATGCGCAAACTATGAAAGATCTCTATTAATAATTGACCCTTCGGATGACCCAGCGTTTGATATGGGGGTAAAAAAGCAGC